>NC_050531.1:11046071-11138804 GCF_002922805.2 Oryzias melastigma | reverse complement strand
TATATCCCTACATCAGACAAAGTCCCAAGACAGTCATGTTGTTTACTTGCAATTAACAAAGGGGAAAGAAGTCAAGAGCCTGACACCAGGTACGGTAACTGAGGTGACACGATGGGAACACAGTACGGGGCACAGTAAGAAGTCTAAAGCCTGGGAGAGACGAAGAAACAAAGAGGAAGAGACAAAGAAAAATCTCATTAAAAGACAGAGGAAACTAGGTCAATGAAGAAGAATAAGAAGAAAGAGCGACAGTAGACAAACAAATTCTTCAAAATGGAATGTCTGGAATGTGTACATGTCCTTTTCACAGCGATTAGAAAGGAAAAAGCTTAAGATATTGTTTTTAGAAAATTAACCATAGAATTTATTCCACAGAAAAGGAATGCCAACCAATCCTGGATAATGTGATAAAAGTGAATAATTTATCATTTTAAAAACCCATCTCTCAATTTTTATGTTAAAACACAAGAAATGTTATGTTAAAATACAAAGCAATCCAATGTAGGAAAAGGATCGGCTTAATCATTTTTGTTAAAAGCCAATAAACAACAACTTTGAATTTTAAAAGAAAATAGAACAAAACCTAGATGGCAGATTTACCTTAGAAGACATCAGCTGAAGTCCTCTGAAGTTTTAAAGAACCACTCCGATGAAAAACATGTTTTTAACATGTTCTTGTAGTATTTCACTCATGATGGAGACGTAAAATGCCTTTTGAAAAAGTTTGTTAGTGTGATAAACAAGTTATTACAGTAAGCTACAAGCTCCTCCCTCCTCTTCATTCTGATGCATTAGAATTCATCTATTTGTAGACGACTAGATCCATGTACGTCTTCGTCATCTGGCTCAAAACTGCACGGCTGGATAGCTCCAATATTGCTCGCCATTTTTATTGCACGGCTAATTTATGGTTTGGGCTGTAAAGTAGCAAGAAAGCACTGAAACAGATGGATGATGGGAAAGGAGTGGCCTTTCTCCATGCCAACAGTCCCGCCCAGGTGAATTTTTAACTCCTGTCTCTCTACAGAAACACAGGTTTTGGGGTTTTGGGGTTTTTTTTATAATTATTTTGGCTAAAATTGCCCTTATCATAATTAAAAAAAAAAAAATCTATCAAATAATGACTGAAGTAGGACTTTAACTTTTTCCTATTATTGTGAACATTTATCTCTCCTGTTGAAAATTCTTCAAGTGACTGTAAACGGTTAACATGTCAATCAACTGATCAGACATTTATGTCAAGATAAAATACTGTATATCCCTATCAGCTTGTGGGCATCAGCCTTTTCTACACATCTTAAACTGAATGAAAAAAATATCAATCCAATATTAATTTAAAAAAACATGACAAGCAAATTTAGTAATGCTTTATACACTTTTTAAGGTTTAAAACCTTCTTTTCTTTTGAAAGTATTTCTTATCCACATCTGCTAGTTTTGCTTCCTACAGGCTTTCTTCACATTTGTGTTCATTTATTTTTTCTCACCTT
This sequence comes from Oryzias melastigma, assembly GCF_002922805.2. Taxonomy (NCBI): domain Eukaryota; kingdom Metazoa; phylum Chordata; class Actinopteri; order Beloniformes; family Adrianichthyidae; genus Oryzias; species Oryzias melastigma. Next base: position 11,137,315 of record NC_050531.1, on the reverse strand, counting down.
TTCTGCTCCTCAATACAAACCTATATCCTATTCAGTTCTACTGTATTATATTTCCTTTTGAAAATAATGCAGCGAGTGAGGCCTCAAATACTTTCATCCACCCACCTGTAAAACCAGTTTGAACCAAATAAATATTTGATCTTCAAGAAACATGCATACTACTGTATAATATTTTAAAGTTCCTTTGTTTCTGTAATACAATTTCAGATGTATAAAATGTGAGGATAAAGCTGTGGATGTGCTTCCAATTAAATCACATCTGTCTGCAGCTGAAGCAGGTTGCACAAAAAACAAAAAACCTTTTCCTTTGGGTGGTCAACTTTGGCCCACTGGTGAGGTCCGCCAGCTTTTGAAGTGTCCTGGACCATGCTTTGATTCTGCACCAGCTCCATGGGTACTGTTCTGTTACTCACACTTCACCCTGCCCCGCTGTTAGGATGTGAGCAGCCAAAAAATAAAAAATAAAAAAACGGTTTCCCCTGGGAGATGTGAGGGCAATGGGTGATTGTAACACTGTCAGTTTGACCATTCAAGAATGAATGATGCTGGTTTGATCAATATTTTACATGCTTGCCTTCTTCTGGAGCATGCAAGCCAGTTTCACTATCAGATCACAAAAAATCTACTTAAATACTATTTCTTTTTTAGGTTTTCCTAGGTTTTTTATCATTTAACTTTGAAAAAAAGGTTTAAATTACTTTTTTTTTTTTTTTTTTGTAAAATTATGATTAAATAAAAAGCATCAATCACACCAGATGTAGTTTTGTTCTTACCAGAATCTACAATTGGATAAGAATACTTAAACACAAAATGAAAATTTAGGAAAATTAAAAGATAAGAAGGATAATGGGACAACGTATGAACAATCAATACTTCATGACTATTTAAGTTACTACAATGCTTTTTTCCTTTAATTCTTGTTTTTGTGAATGATGACTATGTGTAAAATGTGTAACATATATGCAGAAAGTATAGGAAGATTGGAGGTGATAATGAATACGATTATTCTTCTACCCACTCATTTTTTAAGCACTTTATCACTTTATTCTGAATGAAAATGAAATCAATCAAGATAAAAGTGGAAATGTGTCTTTTTATAATAAAGGATAAGGTTAAAATAAAAAACTTTAATCTAAAAATGTATTAATATAAATGTTTTTAGTCCAGTAAAATCACATATTCATGCTGGGTCATACTTTTTTATAACTTTTCCAAATTTAAGAAGTTTATTTTAGTTTCCAAAAAAGCAGGATAGACTGTCAGATGTGTAAAGGAGAAGATGATTTATAGCTATTTCTTTTTAGGAAAAACTGTACAGCTTCTCTAAATATGAACAAGTATATCAGTTTACCTAATATTTAGTTGATATTAAAGAAAATCCTCAAACTTAATTAGAATGAGAACTTTTTTAGCAAAAATATCATCCTGTCAGTGTTTGTAAAGTCATCTTTTTTAATGTTTCTGTGCTAACTCTTCAACTTTTTGATAACTTCCCAATTTTTCTGCCTCCATCTTCTCTATCTAACTTTGTTTATTAAAATTCACTTTCAAATTAAAAGCTCCACCACTAATTTGATTGTCTTTTGATTCCTGGACACTTAAGTTTGATCCGGAGCAAAAGTACAAATGTAATTTGGTGGTTCATGCTGGTTGGTGCCAAGCTGACATCTGTTCTCATTTGCAGGTATTCTTCCATCAGCTGCAGCAGGTGAACATTCGCTCATGTTATCCACATCAAAGGAGGAAAGTCTCTGTAACTTTTGAAAAAGGAACAAAGAAAAGACTCTTTCCTGTTCTTGTAGGAGTGACAGGTGATGGCAGCTTTGATACTCTATACTTTTGGGTTCTTTTATATTTTTGAAAGCTCAATTTGAATAATAAGCTCAAGAAAAGGTTCTTTCAAAGCTGGCATTCATCATATCCATTTTCCAAAGTGACTGTGAAAAAGGAGCCTAAATGTCAGTGGAGGTGATGCAGCCGCTAAAATCATTCATTAAGGGGGCAGCATTTGTACCATAAACATATGGTTTCTGCACAATTGCCATCTAACTCATAATAATGTGAAGATTAAAAATGCGTGAATGGAATGTAAGGAGATGTGTTCTGTGCTGAAGCATCCAAAGATTCAAGGCTGAAGCAGGAAAATTAAGCAGCTTGTCCTCCAGTTGCTGTTTTGATTCATCTCACAAGCGATAACTATCACCGCGGTGATGTAGGTAGGATTTATTTATTTATTTACACCTTTTATTTATTTATATGTAGTTTTAAATACCGCCCACGTCTGCTCCACATTCCTCTTGTCTCTTTTTTACTCGTTAAGATCTCGGCGCCGCGGTAGCGGAGCTGACAGTCTTTTTTTTTGCTTTGTGATTCATAGATTCAAAAGCATAGCAGAGTGCATTTTACCCTCTCCTAATGTTGTTTGGCAGGAATTTGAGTGCTGGCAAATGATTTGTGCATAAAATGTGCATTTTGGAAGGTGCCTGAAATCTTCCATAAGTAAGAAGTTATTGTTAAGGGTTGTCTGTTTAAAAAAGACAGACTTATTTGCATTTGACAGCTAAAGCTTGTCCTTAATAAACAATCCGAGGCCATTTTGGGTGGGGGGCAACTAACAAGGAGTGACAGATTTCATGCAACAGATTGTGGCTGAGCATGGTAGGTTAGAAAAGAGAAATTCAGAGAAATCTACAGTTAAAATTATGAATAATTGTGATTACTAATCACGTCCTAAAGCTAAATATGCTGCAAGTCTGATTCATCTGAAAAACAGGATTCTGACTGAGCATTTTTTTTTCAACATGTGGATCAGAGTAACTCCTAAATCACCTAGAGAATCTGCAGCGCAGCCTCCAAAGTGTTTCCTTCTGCAACCCATCTTTATTTAGACCTGCATGAAATATACCCAACGCGGAAAACGGGAAGGCTGTGAAGTTTAAGTCGAGTTTTACCAAGGGCTCACAAATCACATTGATCCGCAGTCACATGAAAACAAAAACTTTAGAGTCGAGACGCAACAGACACATGAAGGTTGTGTTTCGCACTTCCAAACAATAATATGTCAGTGTATTCTCTTTTTGAAGAAAGTGAAGATATTATTTTCTCTGTGGGCTTGAAATCTGAGGGAACTTATTTTTAGAGAAAAATGGGAACAGAATCACTTGCTAAACAAGGACATCTATGGGTCAGACAGATTAATGCAGAACACTTGATTTGGAATTGCTAGAAAGGAAACAATTTGTTTTAATTATTAGAAAGCACTCAATGCAACATATACATGTTATTAGTACATACATGTTTGAAGAGGAGCCTTTAATAATGAATAGATCCTGACACTATCATAGTGATTCATGTCCTCTGATACAATTCAGCACAAACTGCAGGAGTCAAGTCACCTGTAGACAAGGAGGTAGAGCCTCATCTGACCCCTAGAAAAATAAAAATAAAATAAATATGATCTGTTGAAATAAAATCTTTTTTTCCTTTTAATTTCATATGGGTATTTGATGTGTAAAAGTGTAAGAACTGAACATAACAAGTGTTTAGGTCCCCCATTACCTCCGGCCCTCATGAAATCAGGCCAGAGCCTTTACCGTCACTTCCTGATACGTCTACCGCCTTGTTGGAACCCCTAAACAGCGATTCTGAATCAGTTTGGATGTTATGAAGGACAGCTCTCTTTATTAGCCCAACGTCTCCTTGAGACCAAAAGACTTTCAAAATTGAAAGAAAAAGGAAAAAACTTCCACAAAAAAGTCTGAGCTTTCGTTTTTCTTAATACTATTTATTTAAAAAAAAATATTAGTTAATGGCATATGGTCATAGAACTCTTCAGTATCTTCTTAGAAAGCCTAAAGCACTTTTGTCACATTTACAGCCCCATTCACTCATGAACACACTGATGGCAGCCATGATCTTCTGATTTAAGGTCGACCGCTCTACCTCTGCACCACGACTGCCCCACATGCAAAAGTTGGACCTATTTTTTTTTATTTTATTTTATGTTAATTCAAAACTTTATTGGAATGATTAAAAAAAAACTATTTAAGCTTAGGTAGATTATTTTCTCTTTTTTATGACCTTAAGGAGCACTTTGCATTCAAATTGTTTAAAAGGTCCATTATAAGGTGGGTCAACTTTGAAAATGAATTAGCAGTATTTTATTCATACATATACATGTAAAATTGAAAATGCATTCTGCCAATTGAAAAGAAACAGTCTTAATAGTCCTAATAATTGTTTTTCTGACTCTAGAACAGTTGTTGCCTCACCGGCCATGAACCTGACTAAAGCACAGGAAGCATGAATCCATCTCAGTACTTCAGCTGCTGTTCTTCTCCAGGGTATTTAAAGGGATTTTTTGAAGTGACACACTTCAACAGGAGGAGCAGACATGCCTGGGCTGGAGCTACTTAACTAAAACGACACAAGAAACAGAAAAAAAAGAGAAAAAGCTCTTTGATGTCACTCATGGAATTAAGTTGAGTAAACACAGCGCCAGCGTCATTGTTTGCTTCTCTCAGGGATGTATTTGAGGACGCAGATGAATGACTTTTTTTTTGTCTGAGTTTTTTTTTTTTGTTTTCTTTTGGAAATTAAATCTCACTCTAAAAAAATCCACTTGATTTTTCCACTCAAACCGGAGACACAAAGACGTCCCTTTCAGAAACAGTTTTTTTTTCATCACACTCAATCAGTGCAAGTAGTGGTTTTGATTTTGATTTGAGAGGCTGTTTTGACCTTTACGACCCAAATGACAAAAGATAAAGATCTTTAGAACAATGCATTTAATGGTAAGCCTCAAAAAAGTATCCTTACTTGTGTTATTCTCTTATCATAATTCAACTCATTTAAGTATTTTTTTTTAGTTTTGGACAATTTTTAATATAAGAATTATCCCATGACTTCTATAAACTGCTCCGTTTTTCATCTACATCTTAATCTACAACTTGACGTAAAGCAGACTGCCAAGTCTTTTGAGCACTTGACGGTTTGTGAGATGAATAAATAAAGAAACACGTTCTTTTTTTTCTTCACACGAGTACTTCTTTGTAGATCCACCTAATGACAGCTGTGGATATTTAACAGCACTCCTCAAACAGAATTATTTCAGTTGTGCTTGAGCCCGCTCCCTTCGTTCATTACTATTGCATGGCCCATGGCCACTTTTACTCATCAACACTGCATTACATTATTTACAAACTGGAAACAATTTAGGAAGTGCTGTACTACAAGACTGGGACTTGCCCATTAAAAACTTAACACTGAATTATGAATGAGGATTTTATTTCCAACACCATGTTGGATTAAGGGCTTTTTGTGATGTAAATGTGCGTGTAAAGACTTTGCCCCCTTTCCTTGTTTCCTGACTGCCAACTAAAATATAGTTTGTATGCTGTTTTTTTCTTTTTTGGTTAACTTTATTTAGATTTCACTCCTGCTCAAAGTGTGTGATGGTTGTGAAAAGCGGCAGACAAAACAAAAGGCGGATATAGTTATTTTATTTTTAAACACACAAAATTAATTTGTAAAGAAAAATATTAATTTATTGCTATAAAAGTTAACCCTGGCTCATTTTCCTGCAAGGGAATCCTGCTGCAATTCATCACTACCTGAATGCAAACAGTATATCCAGCAACTAAAGAAAAAAAGCAATTTGTCCATGGATTTGAAGAGGTGAAAATAAAGATAAAACTGTAAAAAAAAAAAAAATTTCTTAACGTTCTTAACGTTACACTTTTACAATTGGAGCAACCCATATATCATAAATCTTGAGTTATCAAAATGACCACTGGACATTGGTTTCAAAAGGGGAGCCATTTCCCAATAAAAAGTTTTACTTTGCACCATAAAAGAAAGAAAAAATGTTTTTATTCCCTGATTTTAAGAAGTGATTTGACATAAACTGCTTCGTTTCATTTGTGGCTACTGTGATGAGCTGGAAACATTTTCAAAACCACTCATTAGAATTTGTGTAAAAAAGGTGAAAGGTTTGTTTTATTGTATTATTGTGTATTATTTGCCCAAAATGTCCAATTTCAGACAGTTGTTAATTAGTGACTTCAACATGTTTTTGCCCCTCTGAAGTTAGAGTGACATCAAAAACTATTGGTTTTAATAAAGCAGGGGTGTCAAACACACAGCCCTCAGGCCGCATCCGGCCCTCCAGATGGTTTAATCTGGCCCTGTCATGAAGAAAAAATAAAATAAAGGATGTTGAAAAAAAAGCAAGTTTCTAGCCCATTCCTGTGGTCAGTTATGGTTATTTAAAGAAATGGCCGCAATGTGCATTTTTGCCACTAGGGGAAGCAAAGTAAAAAAATACTAGCATAGCAAGAAATCAAGAAACAGTATTTCTTTGTCTTGGTATGATGTAGTTAGTTTCCCTGCTAGCCTCGCTGCTATTAAGTTAAAATTATCAGTTACAATTACCAAAAAGATTATAATAAAAATAGCTCTAATAATAATGACGATAAGTGATAGGCTACTAGGTTGTTTGAGGCTTTTAATGTTTTGCACCCATTTGACTGGAATTTGTTGAGTTGTCATACTATAAAACGTCTACACAAGTGGTGTTTACCTAATGAAAACACAACAGGAATTTAGGAAAGCTAAAGCTCAACTGTCTTGTAAACTTTTTAAAGTGTAGGTATTATTGAAAAAGGTTCACATCCACTTTTAAACCTGTTACATTTGCTGCTGCAGACATTTTTGAATCTCTCATCTTATATGTGAAAAGAGGGATCCCAGTTAGTATTTTTAAAAGATAGTCACTCTCAAATTCAAAAGAAGCTACCTCCTCCCTCTCACCTTTCATAATAGAAAAAAAAATCTGTTTATATTTCCACAGACTTTCAGATTATGTTTGCTCCGATTGTAATATGTTGTCCAGATCTGTCAAAATCTGTGGGAAGCATTATGCAGACGGCACAAAGGTGTGCCCAAAGAGACCCGGAAATCCTGTGTCGATATGCATCGCCCTGTTTCAGAATCATCTCATGCTATCATACGATTCATAAAAACCTGCTTTCTGTTGGAAACTGCCTGCAGAGAGATCACGGCTAACCAAAGAAATGTTTTCATCCTAAAAATAATATTCACTCGCAAGGATCCCAAAGGAAACCCGCCTTTCTTCACTATTTATTTAGAGTTTAAAGAGATTCATTTAAGGTAGTATTGAAAGTTAAATAAAGCTAGAGTTTAATTATGTTAAAGTTTTCAAAACAAACAAAAAAAAAGTAAAAATGTAAAAGATAAATGAATTTTCTGATTTAACGCTGCAGCGATGTACCAGAGTTGTGAGCTCACTGGAGTATCAGAGGTCTGAAAGGCTCTGAGCTTCTGTTGGCAACAGATTAGGGTCAAAAGAAAAAAAGAAAAGGACTAAAACGGCAACATTGCCAGTGAGGGAAAGCGTCAAGCTCTTGTGGGACGGGGACGGTTCAAAGAGTGAGGAGTGTGACTGCAATTCAATCAAGCAGAAAATGATAGCAGCCTGGCCCCTGACCAAAAGCAGATTGGAGGCAGGTATTGTCATTAATTACTGATTGTTCATTTTGCCTTTGGTAAATTCGCTGTCAAATTATTTTTAATCAGTGGCTGTTTTTAGTTTGATTTAAAGGAATTGTTTTGAACACAAATTTCCACTGCAGGGTTGGGGATGAAAGTGCGGTCCGTGTCGTCTTTCAGGCTGTGTTTTTGCAGACCTACAGGGGAACTGTGTTCCTTGTTAAACAACAAGCTGCCACCTGTTCTCATTTCATCTCTCGCATCCTCGCCGTGCCTCTTGGACCGCTGGAGAAGGGCAGACACCCAGGTATCCTTTGAGGAAACGAGACAAGTTTCCCATTCAAAATCACTCCTCATCTCTTTCCTGATGACTGCCACCTGTTCATCGCCGCCGCCCTCACCATGGCGACTTCACACACACATCTAGCCTCTCTGTAAAAGGATGGGCAGATTGTTGCAGAGAATCAGCATGGATTTTTGGTGCCACTGGGGGGCAAAGATGGGGAAGAGGTGGGGATTTGGTGTTACTCAATGGCCCCGAGTTCCAGATGTCATTCTTTTTAATGACATAATTATGACTGTCTTGTGACTGTCTTTGCCCTTCAGTCTGTACTGGAAGCTGTGCACACCAGTCTATTCTTGCAAATACGCACACATTTGCTGCATTTAATTAAAATTAAATGCCTGTGCACGTTCTCCTTTTGCAATTAAGACATCTTCCTGAAAAAAAAGAAGCTTGTATGCACAATTTGGTATTCATCAGAAGGTGTCACTTTCTTACGCCCTAAAGTCTTGGCCATCTGGACTGTCCGTTTTGGGCTCTTTAAACATCACTAAGGACCTGAGCAAGTTTTTCAAAGTAAATAAATAAAGTGTGCATTACTTTGTTTGCTAAATTCTGTCTTTGCTTGATGTAGGAGAGATGCGGCTTTTAGAGGTTCACGGTGATGAAAGGCGTTTTGATCTGGAGGGATGCAGCACAGCGGCGTGTGTGCAATGCAAAGTTGGAGCTGCCAAGAACTTTCAGCAAACATGCTCTCTCTATGAATACGTGAAGCAAGATCACAATGGAAACCACAATGAGGTGCCGCCGCTGTGCTAATGATGAAGGCACTCCCTGTGTCTAACGGGGCTAATTGGGGACCAGAGGAATGGAATGGAATGAGAAATGGAGAGGGTCTCGGCGATTTCGGGTCTACTGGCACGACATCAGTGGATCTGAAAGCTTACACTCTGGACTGAAATACATCTGCCAGTAGGTAACTCTGCCTTTATTATTATTGCAAGAGCCACCAGTGTTTTCCTGGCACGCCAATTTAAAGCAATATATGTGTTTGCAGGCTAATTCAAGCTGTCAACATCACCCCTGTTTATAGGTGAAAAATGGCTGCACCACGCAGTGCAGCAGATGGCAGGAATGGATCATCAGTCTGAGACAGCAGACATGTGATGGATGGATTCCCCGGAGTAAACTGTTTCAAACTAAGAACCACACTGTGAGGACATTTGCTCATAAATTAGCACTTTGGTTTTGCACTATAAGAAATGCAAAATCACTTTTTGGGAAATTGTAGCATCGAGGTTGGTACAGAACTCTCACACTAAGGGAAAGATGCAGCAAATACTTCGGCTACAAAATATGAATTATTCCATAATTAAATAGACTATATTCCCTTTTAGAGAAAAAAAAAAACTTTTACGTGCTCTGAGTAAAAAACAAATCTCTTGTGACATGATACAATCAGTTTCTGTAACTACTATTTTGTTTCTTTGAATGGTCTGTAAAATTGATGGGGATATTTTGCCATATGTGACACATACTGGTAGGGGTTTTAACGATTCATTTTAACAACAATTCAATTAATTTCATAACTTGTGGTTGACGATACGATTCATAGTAGATATTGGATTATCCAATTAACTGACCTAAAATCAATCCAGGACATCTTTAACCAAAAATTCAACTAGTGCGACTCGGAGATAAATACCTGGTGAAGTTTCAGGTTTCCTTGCAAGATAATCAAGTGTAAATTAAATTAGTGCACAAAAAAGAAAAAAGAAGTAGACAAGAATTATCTCCATTCACATTTTAGTTTCATAAAGGTTGGTCCACTGTTGTTTTTCCACATCAAAATAAAACATTATTAGAACATTCTACCACACTGCTTGGTCACATGTCTGCAAAATTCAAAGGGTTTCCACTCATTGGACTGTAATGATGGCTTGATCAGTTTTCGTTGCCATCATGTGTGTTGTCCACTGAGATGGTTGTATTAACATTATACTAAATAAACCTACCGTGTCTCAATCCGGATGATATCTTCCAAAATCAATTATGATCAATTAATCTTATTTTGAAAGGATTTTATAGTGGAATAGGTCAGTTCAATTAACAGCTTACCTCAGACAGATCGATCTGGTTGGATTGTAAGAACATAAATCGATTTATCCTTACATACCGTTAATTATTCATTCAAGCTGATTCTTTAATAATTTGCTTTTAAACTCAAGTTTGGATGACATTTCTGGTTATCCACTGACCATTCAGAATGAAAGTAAAAAATTAGCTTAAAACTAATATTTTCAAATAGTCTACCTTATTATGGTAAAGTACCATATTGTCTTGTATTTAATATGCATTTTAGGTACATAAAAAACAAAGCATTTATCAAAATTCTGACACAAGCAATAAAAAAATATCTTATATTGAATCGTTCATATCAGATATCATAAATACCTATAAAAAATTACTCCAGGTCTTTTATTTTTGTATTAAATCAGCTAATTGGGGAATAATTCCAACACATTTTTAAATATTGGAAACTTTGTTGGCCATATGCAAACAAGTTTTCTATTCAACTACTATTTCGAGCCTTACATGTCCTTTGAAGGTAAGTATATCTTTACTTGTGATTAAAAAAAAAAGAAATAGGTCAAACTCGTACTTAAGGATTAAAACTGTTTATGTATCAACACCCACTAGAGACTAAAGTTTGGACAAGTTTGTGCATAATATAAACTATTTTACCATAATTTGATTTTTTGAAACATTGGACGGACTGTGACAGTTTGTTTTTAAAGCTTCCTGATTACGAAGGCAAGATTTTCTGCAACAAGGTGACTGGGGCAAAAATTTTGCATTTGTAAATCTAAAAGAGCAGTCATCTTGTGTCAGAGTGAACCCAGAGAGAAGTAAAATATTTCGTTAAATCCCAAACACAACAGTTTGGAAAGCAGAAAATTTGAAAAAATAAAATAAAATACAAACAAGAAGGAGTGAACAGCGAAAGCATAGTTCCTCAGTGATGGAGGGTTCTCAATATGACACGCAGCCACCAGAGTGTGCCATGAATAAATCATACTGAACGGGGTAGAGCGCAACCAGTTGTGCATCTTCACCTCAGATGTCTGGAGAGGCTTGACAACAAAAGCAGTTGACAAAGTCTTGCCTCCTCATCATCATGCAAAATGTGTTTCAGTGAATCCAAATCTGACACCATTACCCCATTCCATTCTGCTCTACAAGAGAACTCCTTCAGCATTTCTCCAGTCAACTTAAAGCCAAGGATGGTAGCTTCATGAATAATCTTTCCCATGAGTCTGTGCTTCACTCTCCGTGTTTAAAGACCACCCAGATTGTCTTTGTAAATTAGGCAAGCAGCGCTCTGGGACTAGCTGCCAATTTGTGCTCGCTGTGAAAAGAATCTCTTTAGACCTCCCTGATGTTATCCCTTAATCCAAGTTCAGATAGTTCAGATAATTTTACATAAAAAACAAAAACACACAACCTCATTTTTTTAGAATATAATTTTATTTATAATTTATAATTGGCAGATACAAAAAAACTCTGGAACTGTATCCAAAATGTGCAATAAATCACTGCTGATTTTTTTTTCTCCAAAAGAAAAAAAAAAGAAAAAAAAAGAAAAAAAAGACCATCTACTTTGGAAAGTTAACACCAACGTAAACTGGAGTGAATTGGTAACTCTACAAAGGTTTCCACTAATCGCTACGATTTCTCTGCAGTCGTTAACACATTGCAAATCTGCTCTGTTCTCCCAGGATGTTAACCAAAGTCCCTGCGTGTACATACATCTACATTGGTGACATTCCATTTCCCAACTGTTAAAATACAAGAAAGGCAATCATATCCATAAGCAGCACAAATGTGTAAAACACATCAAAGTAAAGAAACTCTAATTGTACCAAGGTGTTCGTGTGAGAAAGGGTAAACCAAAAAAAAAAAAAAAGGCCATGTCCAAAAGTTGGGTTGTAAACGATTACCTTCACTCACAGATACGCTAGGAATGAAGCTAACACTTGTCCAGTGAACAAGCATCGACCTCTGGAATCAAACAGGAAATGGCGTCTAACAAGGAGCCAGAGAACTTTCAGCAGCATAACAACTATGTGAAACCAGCTTCGGATGAAAATCAAATCGGAAATACAACTAAAAGAACATTGTACTTAAAAAGACTAACATTTTATGTTCACATTTCAACAGAAACACATCCACTCACAAAACGAAAAACAAAAGGGTACGAGAAAATTTACATCCACATTCCCGCCGCCATCTCCCAAAACTTTGACAGCTAATTGGCATTAGCGGAGGCTTTGACAGGATGGCGACGTAATACCCTTTAAGTCCCACAGATATGACGAAAAAAAACCAAAACGATTACTCTCCGTTACATGAATACATCAGGGTGAATGCATGACTTTCTTTTTACAGACCATCTGAGGGGCAAACTCAAGGCAGGAGAGGATCCAAGCATGTCAAAAATGTTCAAGTGCAAATAATGTGTCATTGTAGTTTTTATGCCCCCCCATCCCCCATCGCGGTGCTTTCTGAAACTGGTAGGCAGGCAGATAAAATGGATACCTCAAACAAGCGTACATTCCTTTTGTACAGCCCCGTCCCCCAGACGGAAAATGTCAGAACACTAAACAAAAACGATATGACTCTAGAATTTCAAATAGAAAAAACACATTTCTTGTAAATAGAATGTCCAGCCCACGTTTTTGTGACATAAAAAGAACATCCGTCTAGAACTTAAATCCTTCATTCCTATACAACTCAAAGTCTTAAAACATGCAACACCATTCAAAGTTCCTATCTACTTCTGCTGTGCTAGATTCACGGTAACTTCCTCAGACTCCCAACGGTTCAAGCTAACAACAGCTATGCGCTTAACAATCGGTCAAAATTGTCCGAGACCATTTTCCTAATACTTTTAAGGACACTGATGTCAGAATGGATTCTCATTCATAATGTTTAAATGATTCCCTGTCAAGTATCCATATAAAGCACTTGCGTAGCATACTGTGTGCTGTTCCCTTTACTTCAGCACAAACGGCCCAGTAGAGAGATATTGTGTAGAATAGTGCAGCTTTGTGAGGACTCAGATGGGAAAAGAGATGGAAACATTTTAAAGGAATACGTATTAAGAGATAACAGCAAAACCTAGGCATGTCACATGACCTCAACATCAGTCTAGGACGAAAGGACATGCAAGCTTTTCCCCCCAAATCTGTTCATCTTGCAGTCTTTAGCTTTGTTCGATTCATTTCCGGCGTTTATTAGTAGCTAACCCCAAATTAACTAACTGGAAATCTCACGTGGGGGCATCAACAATCTCCCCTATCCGTTGTGACATCTGCTCTCAAACAGAACAATACAACAGCGGCCCTAAATGACAGTCTTAAAGCCGTTACGACGTGATGATACAAGCATTACATACACGGAAAACGTTGTTAGGCCTGAGCTCAAGTGCAGCTTTCTTAAGATTCCAAATGCAGGAAAAATATGAACATATTTTAGAAAGGTTTCAACTTTTCACGCCATTTTTTTTTTTTTTGCAATTTTTTTTTTCTTACAAACAGCACATTAAAATCCAGCATTAACAGTACCTTTAGGCAAAATTATGCATAAGGAGTAAATGCAGCTAAACAAAAAGCTACATCTTTGACCAAATTGTCGCTTTAAAAAGCCTGGAAAAGTTTTTACATCTTCTGATATACAACGTTACTAATATCATTTCTTAGCTCAAAAAAATGTTACATAGCTCTTTGGTTAGTGTAAGAACTTTTGACCCAATAGAAACATTTTTTTTTTACATTGAATGCTTGAAAACCAGTACAGCTGCAGAAAAAAGGACAAAATAAAAGCAGCACCATTCTAATTGAGGATCAAAAGTATTTAGATATTAGTCAAATGTGAGGTTAGGCAGAAAAACAGACAGAAGTCTGTGTTCTAATAATACTACAATGTTCTACATTGGAGTCTGATTGTGCTGAAAATGTCCACGTTTTGAGAACTCATTAAAATTAGGTTCAAATTATTTCCAAAATGTACAACTGGTTGAAAAAAAATAAAACAGACTTACAAGTTCAGCATTTCATTTTATTTTTTCCAGTTGGCTCAACTCTACTTTTAAAACCACTTCTATGTGCACAGCTGGGTAGCATACATAACCACATATTATGAATGCCTAATGCCTACGCTCAATTAGCTGAACTACTTGGCAGAACACCTCTACTATATTTTTGCAGTAGATTATTTGCTGGCCTAAATGACTGGAAGTAGAGAGTTCCGAAACCCAGTGAAAAACAGCAGAATAATGGAATGGAGGACTAAACAGTGACAAAGTCACTGAGAAACAAATCAAGAGCTACCTGAACCAATCGTCTCAAAACTGCGGCTGTCTGTAAACCTTGTTTCAATCTCTTGCCTGAACACAAATGTGCAAACTGTCGTGTTTCTGTGTCCTCAGTAGTGTTTCTCCTGCAGATAGTCTTTCATTTTGTTAGGTAGGGGCAATTTTTGGATCAGGTCTATTCTTGTGTATTGCCTAATGACAAAGCGGCAAAGATACTGCAGGGAGCGCACTTGCATAAACCGAGATACTGGGTTAGTTAATCTGACAGGATAAGTTGCAGAACCTGGCAGGCGAGACCTGGAATAACAAAAAGCTCCGTTCTCTGAGTCTTTGATAGAGTGTTCAATTAAATCAACAATCGATGTGTGTCCCTCCACATCAGGCTGTTCGTAAAAGCTGAAGCGTCCGTTGGAGTGTTCAATACGAGTGTGGAGAGTTTTGCTCTGTGACCTGAAGCTCAGGCTGAGCAGGTACCTGTCATCAGAACTGTCTCTGACTAAGAATGAGCCATCCGCCAAGTTGAAGAGCTTTTCCTCTGCTTCCCATCTCGTGATGGGACCCCAGTACCAGCCCTGCCTTGCCAGCTTCTTCAGCTCCTCTGTCAGACTGGTCACCACCATGGGCCCACTGCTCTGGACGGAGTCATACACCCGACTAACTCCTGGTGCTGAATTTGGGTCAAAGTTGAGGTGATGTCTTACCCTCTCAGCTACCTGGCTGTCCGAGGCGCTGAAGCCTGAAAAAGTCCTAGGAATGTGTCCATTGTTTGTCATGGGCGACAGGAGTGGCGAGAGCGGAGGTGGGACGTCTACTCGAGAGCTCTGGAGCACCATACCAGCAGAACTAATAAGAATACTATTAACTGAAGTTTCCATGAAGAGGTCCGGATGCATCCCACTAACCAGTTCGTGATCTTCTGGTCCCTGGTGTGTGTGGATGGACCCGCTTTCTGTCTCTGTCCCCACCTCCATGGGAGTGGAGGTGTCCAGGCAGAAGGAGTGGGACCCTTCTGGGTACATTCCCTCATCTAAAGGCATTGTGTATGGGATATAGTGCTGGGGGGTCAGCCCCAGCACCACAGGCACATCATTTTCATCAATGTTTAGATGCAGCTCACCATTTTGTGGTTGCTGGAGATTCTTTAAGGACTCAGCCTGATCCTGAAAGAGCCCTTCCATGTGGTAGTTCTTATAGTCTTTTCTGACACCGTTTAGGTTTGGACTTGGGCATGGGGAGTGAACCATGGCTTTGACCTTTACCTCCATCTTGATACATGCATCATCAGAGTTGACTGAGCGCAGAGGCCATGGTGAGGGGCTATAATGCTGACTCCATAAAGAGGGAGATCTAAGAGGTCTTTGAGCTTTTAGCTCGTTGCAGCTTATGGGCACAGAAGATGATGAGAGGGTGTCGTCGTCATCCACTGAACCTACAGCAGACGATCCTCCTTTGACTTTTGCCTTCTGTTTTGTGGATAGCCTTCTCTTCAGTGATCCCATCAAGCTTTCATTTTTAGAGCGATTCTTGGTTTGGCTTCCTTTCTCATCTTCACCAACAAGATCACAGCCGGAAAGCTCTTTGGTGTAGCATCCCCCAAATATTGACTCCTCCTTAGAAAACTCTGTAGTCACTGAAGGCTGTTGGAGCATAACAAAGTCCCCTTCATCTTTGCCCTTTATGTTGAGGGTCTTGCGGATGGTCTTAAGGCTTATTTTCTTCATTCTGTTAGCCCCTCCAAAGTGGGGGCATGGGATGGCTCTCCTGGTATCCTGCCAACAGTACTATCCACTGTGTCCTCCCATCAGGCCACATGAATTAAGTCATGCACAAAGAGGAACGACTGCATCCTGTAAAACATAAAATCATTTTCATTTAAATATAACATTTTAATTTTGTGTAAAGTTTCCTTGTAAAGTTCTTCTGATTTTATTATATATAAGCAAACCTAAAAAGAAAAAAATATGCACTCCTTATACAAAATAAAAGAATTTAAAAACTCACTCAACTCACAAGAAATTTCCTCACGTTTCCTCAAGTTTTAAAGATTTTAGATTATTAGACTATGTTTTCTTGTTTACATCACAATGGTGTTAAAGCCCCACTCCAATCATCTTTTTGGGCTATTTTAAAAGTATCCTCAGTTGTATTCTAGTATTATTATGCTGTTTTAGACTAAATCAAAACTGTCATTTTCAGGGAAATAATTTATGCAAAGTGGAAGAAGTTCATTAGAAATTTGTCTCTGAATTGTGGGCGGAACTGTTGCACCCTTGCCATCACTGAGCTATTCGTTTACCCTCTCTCCCGCTAACTTATTGCTCCTCACACAACCAACCTAACTGTCCCCTCGATAAACAAAAATAGCGAGCAATATTGGAGCTATTCAGCCACACAGTTTTGTGCCAGATGCTAGCTGATAGAAAAATGAAAACATAAATGGATCTAATCATCTAAATAGGGATGCATCAGAAAGGAGCTGACCAAGGAGCTTGTGGCTTGTATTGTCTATGTAACAACTGCAATGTAACCAATTCACCATCATTTGAATAAAGAAAAATTAAATGATAAGGTTCATTATATTTATATATGTTTTCCATAATTAGAAAAAAAATGCCACAAAAACGTGTTATAAAGTCCTAAAACACATTTTTCTTCAGAGTGGGTCTTTAAGAACAAAACACCCATTGAAACCATAAACTAACAAATCTATTGACAGCTGCTCAACCCCTTGAATTGCAATTTGTCACTGTCAAAACATAATTTACTTACAGAAAAGTTTACATTAAATAAATATGTATCTTTGGGTTTTTTCCCTCACAGCAAAATAATGATTACATGCAAAATTTAGTAGACATCTGCAACTTAAAGCGATTACACAAAGCTGCTAGTTAATCAAGACAGCTGCAATGTGATTACTCACCATTATCTGCGGGGAAATGGTGACTCAGTTGGCTGGGTCAAGTTCCACCTCCATCACCTTCTTTTTTCCTGCCATGTAAAAACAACGGATGTTCATTAAAGCAAAAATACATGTGTACATTTATCACACACAAAAACAAGTGTTAGAAGCGACAAAACTACTTAAATTGTGTTACAAAGTTAGTGATCTCCTGACTTGCAAAGGCCTAAAGACAACAGCATGCTTCCAGGAGAGGTTCACCTTTGGGCTGTATACTTTTCCCTATTTAACGACAACGTTATCAAATGCTCCAAATGAATTGCTACTTTACCGTATTACACTTTAGAATACATTAAATTATGCCAAAAACGTTACTCTGTATTGTAAATGCTAGAGTAGCATCCAATGCTAGCATGAAAGTGCTTATAGCAGACCTAATTTAAAGAGACTTTTCCCAAAATAACACGTGAAAGAATTTACAAAACAATTTCTTACCTGGGTGCGTCCAATATACTTCTAAATCAGGAGATTAAGCTGTTGAAAAATTGCGGAAAGGATTTGTGAATATTTTCTCCTTGACAATTGTTGGCTAGCGTTAGCTAGGCTAATGCTAGCTTCCTACCTATGTCAGCTAGCTTTGCTAGCGTTTTAAATCGAAAACATTACCATTACTTTCGCTAAGTCCACCCCCGAATCGAAACAAAGGCACAGTGCGTTACGATATGCAGTTAAGACCTTTGTTTTAACTCACAGAAGCAAAGCGACGGGTGGAAAAACACCCTAACGTGATCTCTTCTAGCCTAGGTAGGCTAAGCCTTTGTAGCTCGCGGCCTGTTTCTTTCTTCCTTTGTTGCCTGTTGAATTATGGGAGCTGAGTCGGTGCGTTCGCATGCAGGGAGTCAGACACACAGAGCAGCAAGCTTCTACATCCCAAAGGCACAAGCTGTGCAGGCTGCCCTGCCAGTCACTAATGATTAACATAATCGGAACACAGAAGTTGACTTTTTTAATCAAAAGATCTAAAACTACAATTAGAATTTAGAGATCAAAACATTTTTTCATTATCTTTTTACCCTTGAAAATAAAATGTGTTACTTACAAAGCAGAAAAAGATAGTTGAAAATATTGTGTTTTGGTGACTAAATCAAAAATAAATAAATAATTGTACAAAACAGTATATATATATAAAGTATTCTTGTTTGTTATTTTAAAAAAGGGCAATATTCCATTTTAGATTTCAAAAGATTGGTTCTTAATCTGAGAAACTCAGATTTTCTTGGAAGGAACACATAATCTTGTTTTTTTAAGTAAACCTTGTATACTTTTTGGTATTATTATTATTATTAATATTGTTATTAATATTATTATTATTATTACTACACCAACTACATTAAAAACTTTAATAGTGATTGTGGCAGAATACCTAATTATCGACTATTCTTAATTGTACTTTTGGATGTTGTTATGTTGTTTTTAATAGAAGCATCATTTATTACTGATCTGACTGAGATAGCTATTCTTGAAAAATAATTTGGAGAAAAACCACAAAAGAATAAAATGTATGATTTCATAATATCCATCCATCCAACCATGTTCTTAACCCATAATCTCCCCTCTGGGGTTGCTGGAGCCTGTCCTAGCTACTGTTGGGTGAAGTCAGTGTGATTTTATAATATCATAAAATAAATCTAAGTTTCAGAAATACTGCTAAATTAAGTGCCATTGCAAGTTTTGTTCCTATCTACAGAGCTAATCTAAAGTGACTATTTACTTTTGATCTTAAATTAAACACAAAGTAATTATGGATCATGGGAACTATGAACTATGATGCTCTATTAGTCATTTTTTTCTTTATTTCTTGTCATTTCCATAAAATAACAAAAAAAGTGTACACAAGCTCCTATTCATGTGAAATTAAAGGGAACAGAAATAAGAAAACCAGTTTTTCTGTCCTTTTTTGGATTCTTAGAAGAAAGCAAAAAAAGAGTGGAAAAAAACAACTTTTCCTGAATTAGTCTGCTAACATCTGGTCAAAAGACAAAAATTAATTAGTTTATAGATTTTAAATATCCTTCTTTATTATGAGTTCTACATAACCCCATAAAGTAATTAAGTTAATTATAGGCAGTAGAATGCATTCTCTTTTGCAAATGGTTTGTGAAAGGATAGTTTGATTTAAACAGCTTTTGATCTCTTTGTTCCTCCCCACATTTAACCAACATGTAAACCACACTGAACTAAAAGGAAATATGGTAGCTGACATGGTGAAAGTTAACCTTGTAAAATGCTTCTCCTATCCCAGCATGCAATGCATTCTGATGGATTCAGCAACAGCGAAAAGTCACATGGAAAAAGTTTTAATATAAACATTTTTTTTCTCATGTTGTTTTTTTTTCACACATTGTGAGCATTCATGTGTTCCTCCTTTCCACCCTGCCGTGAATGTCTGTAGATCGATGTGTCTTTTTCTTTGCCGAAGGCTTTTACAAGCAAAAACCTTACCACATCAGGAAAGCATACACTGTCAGACATAAACCTTATTAATCAATAAGATGTAAGACAGACAAATGAATTAAATGCATGAACAGGTAAAAGCAGTAACATTTTAGTTAACTTAAAGACTGGCAATGGTCTGGGGAAATGACAATCTCTAAACCCCCCAAACCATAATTCAACATGAATTTTGTTAACCTTTCTTTTTTAAATCAATGTAGGTATATAAAAAAGCAAAAATTTCCAATGGAGCTTCATTTAACTAAATTCAGCTCTTTGTACAGTTTTATTTTTTTATTTTTTTTTTGTAGCGAGTGTTAACGACCTTAAGTAAACTTAATTATTCTCATTAGCTACACCCAATCTGATCACTCAATTGGTCAAATTTAATTACAGAACTAAGCCATGGGGATTTTTTGTCACATTTAAGGTTATTCCGTCAAGCCCAGATGCCAAATATGAGTACTTCTAACATATTTAGTGGGGAACGATTTTAACTTTTTTGTATTTGTCCTATGAAATCAGATGAACAAGCTGTGTAGACTTCAAGGTTTTATTGCACGGTCAATGTGTGTTTAATTTAAGCTACCCTTATACTAATTATAGACAAAATGAAAGAGCCCCCATAGTCTTTAGGACAATATTACCATTGTGAACCATTTTCAGATGCTGTATTTTAAAGTCCCCCTGCAATTAAGATCCTGTTTTTTTAGTTTTTAACATGTATGTGTGGCATTTTTCCTAAGAAAGAGAAAAAACGTAACAAGAAATCATTCTGTTTTTGCATTTCCGAGTATTTCTCCTTTTAAATTGCTGTCAATCAAACTGTCGCAGTTGCTTGAATTAATTAGATTTTTATAGTCACAACAACTCTGTGCACATGCGCTAAGCCCGTCATTTGGCCCGGCTAGCGTGCCAAGCTCAGGTTCCAGAGAAGAGAAGATGGCATCTTCACATTGACTGCAGTCAAATGAGCCTCCGTTCACATTTCTGTGGTCAAATCAGCCGTCACTAGATTTTTTTTTTGAGTGAGTTTCATACAATACTTACGGTAGCAGGACTGAGAAAGCTGGAAAATCTCCACCAGACTCCACGGAGCTTCTTGATGTGACCACGGAAATGTGAACGGCGGCTCATTTGACCGCATTGTAAAGGATTGTTAATAAACAAAAGAACATTTTGATGTTAGCTTTCATTATTTTATCAAGAACTCTGAGAATCCAATGATTGAATGTATTGATCAACGTCAATAAACATTGGAGAATTAGATAAAAGAGTCTTTGAACTGGAAGGAGAAAGAATCAGGATTTTGGAGGAAGTTCGGTCCACAAAGCTCTTCACTTCCTCATCTCAGCTGACATTCAGCTCAAAATGATACGGCTGGACATTATCGATATTGCTTGACATTTTTTGTAGCAGCTGTGAAGATTTACGCTAGCGAGACACAGAGCTATCATAATCATACAGGGGGATCAGTTCAGCTCAGCTCCAAAAGCCACGCCCCCTCAGAGGAGATTTTGGAAACAGAGGCTTCAGATCAACACAAAAAATGGCTTTTTAAGACATTTAGGTTGTGGGATTTTGTCTAAAAACATCATAATCATAATTTAAACACCACTGGAAATGTTTTAAAATATTGTCATAGGGCAGGGGTCGGCAACACAAAGTGTTGAAAGAGCCACTTTGGACCAATACAATAAAAACCAAATGTGTCTGGAGCCGCATATATTGAAACAACTTATAAAAGTCTTACACTGTGAGTATCACATGGAGAATGTGTCGAATTAACGATTATTTCTCCTGCTACGTGTCCTCGTGTCATATAAGCTACAGTTTTGGCCTCATGATAAGTTGGTGAGATATTGCAGCGTCAAACTATCTGACAAAGGCTGAATAGCCTCATAATGAACGTTTGAGCTTTTATTTTGACATCCCTCAATGACACAACGAGAGGGGGTCCTGATCAGTCTCTCCCTCATTCTCACTCCAGGTGCAGGAAGAATTCAAACATAACAGGACAAAATCATAAATGCCAACAAATGTTCAACAGTCAGACAACAAAACACGTTGACGAAAACCCAAACTTAAATCCAATTTCAGTCAGACAGGCAAAAGAATGGGTAACCCACAATTCCTTGCGCTGCCAGACCGACAGCAAGCCTGAGCGTGCCTGAGACCATCACTACAATATGAATGAATTACAGTTTGTTTCATTGCTTTGATGAAATTAAAGAAATGCAATAAAGAAATACGATTTTTGATGTCATTTTTATTTAGAGGATTTGAAAAAAAAAACAAAAATGTAACGTGCACCTTTAAGGTGCTTCCACACTGGCCGCGTCAATCAACACTTTCAATGAAGAGTCAATATAAGCGCGTGCACACCTAAATTCCTGCCCTCCAAGTCTGGAGCGCGCGTGAGTTTTATAGTCAGACATTTAAAAGGACAGAGTTGTGAAAACAAAAGTCTTCAGAAAGATTTGGGGGATTTTCAACACTTTTACTTTCGGTTCTCCCTGTTGTAGATGCAGATGAGCGCTAATGAACAGTAAAAATACAATAGAAGGAGAATCTCCTCCCCGCCACGCACCGCACGCGGCCGGTGTGTGAGACCTGCACATCGCCGCGCTCAGCAGGTGGTATCCACACCGGAGCAGCGCGGTCACGCACGCAGTGGCGGGGAGGAGATTCTTCTTCTATTCTTCTTCTACTGTTCATTAGCGCTCATCTCATCTTGGTGTCATATTAACCTGACCGGACACAAACCGTAATGATTCATTTCTCCTTCGTGATCACGTTTGGTACTTCTGTGCTTTGAAGCAGACTCCGCCCACAAGCAGCTCCCGCGCTGAATCTTCAATCCGGTTCAAGATTTCCACGCACAGTTACAGCTCTGAGCTGCCGCGACTGTGCGTGGAAATCTTGAACCGGATTGAAGATTCAGCGCGCTCAATGCGTGCCGATTTGTACGTGGAGCTCGTGACCCGACTTCAAAACCCGCGTAGCAACGTGCGCTCACGTGCGCTCCAGACGCACGGGCAGGAATTCTGCTGTGCGCTGACTCAGACGGCGTGGAAGCATCTACACTCATCTCACAACAACTGGAAAACGTAAAGGATGTTTGTGTCATGTTTGTCCTCCTACAGAAATCGTATTAAAACAAAAATATTGTGGCAGCCTGACTGTTAATTTAGAAATAGTTCCTTGTTAGTGGGTGGAGTTAGTGTCTGTTCTTGTGTTGCATTATGGGACTTGAGTGTTTTACCGGCACCATGAGTTAGAGTGGTGTGTGTATGAGTGAGGCTCCTCACAGTGTCGGCTGTTCAGTGGTTCTGTACTGTTAGGAAAATGGTAGTTGAAATGATAACACCAACTGGTCTCCATGGCCGGCGTGTGCTCTTCTTACTCCAATTACGAAGGATCGTACAATGTATGGGACACAAGTGATGTCTGGATTTAATCTGCCAGTCATCTGCGGCTCTGCTCCCATCCAAATCGCTACAATATATTTCCTTCCAACATTATAAATTATTAACAAAACATTTTTGATAAAGCGCCACTGAGCCGCAAGGGAGTGCTAGAAGAGCCGCATGCGGCTCCGGAGCCGCAGGTTGCCGACCCCCGTCATAGGGGATTTAAAGCAATGAAGCAAAGCTTTGTTACATCTGAATCCTTATGAAAAAAGTATTTACATCTATGGTGGTTTTTTTGACAATTTAATCCTTTATAGACATGCGGTCATTTTACTTCTCTTCTTTTATAAATATAATTTATTGCATTTTATTTTAGTTTATTGTCTCTCACAGAGATACAGATGTGTATTGTTTATTGTGTATTTATTTGAAATAGGGGTACATTGACCAGAATCATGATTAACAATTGTTTTTATTTTTTTCCATAAAAATGTCATTACTTTCTCAGAAACTCTGAAATTTTAAGAAACTTTGTGCCTGGACTCTCAGTAAAATAAACTTTAGATTTAGGTCCAGTTTATTATAAGAGCTTAAACAGCAGATGCCAACGCAACTAAGAAACAAAGGCAAATAATTGCCTTTCATTGTGTTCCTTTGGGTAAATGCTAAACCGCACTAAAAGGCAGAGTAGACTAAAAAGAAACAACAAACTTAGAAAATGAAATGACAAAAAGTTTCCCATAGCTTTGTATACCAGAGACAAATAGTAAACCAGTTACATTTAAAAAATCATATTTATTTTTTAATAGCATTTTATTTCCCGAAGATTTCAAGAATATATATATATAAATAAATATATTAAAAAAAAGAAAATATATTGCTTTTTGTATTATGTTGTCCTGCTGTTGCAAATTTCCTTCTCATGGGACAATAAAGATATAATCTCATTCCAGCTAAATCACTTTTACCTGCAGACATTTTTTTAAGATCAGTTTTACAGAGATGACTGAAAATAATATTCTCACCTTCGTTCCAACCAACTAAATCCAGTTATTGTGAGTGCAGAACAAAATCTGCATCAATGTTGCTAAGAAAAAAATAAATTGCAATATTGATATTTGATTTTTTATTGATACTCTTTACCAAACTAGAAAAATATTGTCAATAATTTTAATTTACTTACTCCATATGTAAAAAAAAAAAAAAAAAAAAAAGGTGGTCAGGATTGTTATTTTAATTGCTTTCATCAAGTTGCTCCCTGAACTGTTAGCAAGTATTTCAAGGAGCAACTTTAGCTTGAACCCCTCTATGAAACATTGGTTGCCTAATTAGTGTCACTATTGTTTTAAAGTGGAATGTGTTTACCACTGCAAGGCTAATTTGGTCCAAATACTGAACATAACATTGTTTTTTCCACTCTGTCAAGTGTGTGGCAGTTCTCCCCTAACCTGCTTAGCAGCTGCGAGAAGGAAGGCTCGGTGCAAAGTCTCTAATTACCAGGCCCTATTAGGGTTCATCAAGCCTGCCTTCTCTTGATGTGTTAGCACAGGAGGGGTGAGGAAGCGAGGGGAGCAAGCTTGTAGAAATAAAACCAAGGACACTGAGAGGCATAGATCCAGTGTTTCTCCAAACCAAATTAGACCTGACAAAAAAAAAAAAAAAAAAACATATCAGACAGTAAAAATATGTAAATACGCTGCTGTGGGAATAACCTAGTCTGTTTTATCATGACAGGTTAAACACATCAGATATTTACTAATTGCTTGGCTTTTTTGAGTTTGTGAACTGAAATCTTGCTCTGATAGTAATTTGATGGGAATTGTGCGTCTGCATAATGTTATCAAACCCAACCGAGCAAAACGTACGAGAGCCTCAGGATCAGCTCTCTCTACTCTCAAGATCAATATCTCAAAAAGAATCTGAATTTATGTATAAGCATGACTAAAATTACTGAATTGCAAGTCAAGATGGAACGTAACATGAAGAGGGTCTTACTGTTTAATAGGATCCCACTTTATGAGGGCGAGATCCTTATGTTTCATCTTAATTTCAAATGAACGCTGCATCAGCCATAAATTATTTGCACAGTGTTACGTCCCCAAAGGGGAAGAGGTGTAACATATAGAAAAATAAACCGGGAGGGATCAAATAAGATTGGCAGCTGGGCCGTTTATTACAAAAACTTAAACTAAACCCAACACAAGTAGTCAAAATGAGGGGAGAAGGTTTACAAACTCAGAATCTCAGGCTTTTTAGCATCAGGTAGACATTAACATAAATCCAAAACCAAAAAGCAAATCACAATATCAGGAAAAAACCAAAGTCCCAAAACTAAATGTACAGGAAGGGCAACACCAGGCAAAACAGGCTTATCTACGAGCTGAGGCCGACAACAGGGGCAGGCTGAAGAAACTGATTCCCACTGGAATTTCAGCCGCCCCTTCATCCAGGTTGGGCCTCTTCTTTTATATCCTCCCATTCTGGCCTGGTAATTGGTGAGTGGAGGGAGGAGAGATGGTTTCCTTGAGGGGGGCGGAGCCAACAGCAACCTCTGCAGGCTTTTTAAGGAAGCTGTAAAACAAACTAAACATACATACATACATACATACACACACACAGACAGGCCTAGCAGGCCAGGGGCCGTAACACACAGTGTGTCTGCTCTGGATTTAGTCTGGCTAAGGGTGATGTTAATGGGGGGGTATCCACCTCCACTTCCTCAGTTGGAGCAAAGGGAAAAGCTGGAACCCACAGCATGTCCAGCAGGATCGGTACCAGAGGGAATGCTGGGAATTTGTTTTTTACAAACTAACATGCATTGGAGAGAAGATACTTCATAATTTAAAGTATGATGTTCAACAATGCTGTTTCCAAAACTTTCATCTCACTCAGCAAACGTAAAAAAAACTGACAAATTACCAAAAAAATAAATGGCAGATGCAAATTTCTAATAAAAAATGGTTCAACATTTAAATATGCAACATATTACCATTAAAGTCCTACTCCAATAATGTTTTGATTATGATTATACCATTTTAAGGCAAAATCAAAATACCTGTCATTTTCTAGCACATAGTATCTGCAGGAGTTCAATGGAATTTGAGCTGTGGCATGGAGTAACCCTGCCCTCATTTCCCATCATTGTTCTGTTTACACTCTCTCCTACTAGCTAGCTCATTCCTCCTTGCGCCCCCAACCTAACATAACTGATGCAAATACAAATTTTAATATTTGAGTTATCCAACTGTACAGTTATTATCCAGATGCCAGTTCAGCCAAGGGAAAAAGAAGATGCACATGGATCTAGTCATCCACAAGCAGATGCATCAGAATGGAGCAGAGCAATTGTGACCTGCCAATTGTAGTTTGTTTGAAACAACTACAGGATGATTTGAATAATTCAAGTTAATTTTCTCTTTTTATCTCCTACCTCAAGAGAAAATGCTACAAGAACATTTTAAAAAGACCAAAAACTCTATTTTCACAGAATGTCCAGAGAGATGGAATCTAACATTTGAAGGCACAGACAGTTTAGGCTTTTTTTTAATAGAATTTAACATTCTACTTAGGATATTCAGAAGTAGAAAGAAAATTAATTAACCTAATTAACAGTGGTTGAGGAAATGTAATGTCTACAACGTCATTAGAACATCGATTTAAGGTTATTTCGCCATAGAGAAATCAAGCAAACTCAATTGGGACATTTTATTTTGATTCTGTTTTTTGTCAAACTACCATTATAAAAGTGAACCAAGCCTTCTTCTAAACAAATACTGCCAGGGACAAAATTATAGTATAAAAAAGCAGTGAATATCATATTTAAAAACTTCTATGTAGGTTTTTTTAGTTAATTAATTCACAGTACTTGTGCCACTTTGGTTCACTTTTGCTCCATTTATCAGATGAATTGTGTTTATTGTGTTCACATTGTCACTGAACCACACCAGAGTTCCTCTACAAATAAACAAAAAAAAAACCCCTTGACTTCAGTCTGACCAGAATTTATGTGTTTTTCTACACCAGAGTATAAGGTTTCACTCTTCCCAAATACATTGGACTATGTGAGAAAATCACTTTAGTGCCGACAGTGAATTCTTGTTTAACAACCCATTTTTTTGTGAAATATACCTACAAATGTTGCATTTCATACAGCAGCCGTGGTGCATCAGTAGTCCTTCATGACCTACAGCTGTTCTCTACTAGAACTAGTCATTAAGCTTATGAATGTATCATAAAAGAAAACCTGCTAGGTAAATAGTTTTGCAGCACAGATTCATAAAAATAGAAGCAGTAGAACAAACATTTCACTGGAAATCCTCATTTATTAAGAATGAAGCTTTGCCTTGTGTGTGCAGATGGTGTTGTCAGACAATGATGTGACATGCTCTTCACAAAAGACTCAGTAACTGAGAACTCCTATCCTGACCTTGGGGGATGTTTTCTGGATGTGAGAAATCACAATGTGACTTTACTCTACATCTGCAAAATGACAAGAAAAATCAAACCCCTCATCTACTCGGTTCTTCTGAAACTTGTGGGAGGCTGCAGTAGTTTTTTTTTTTTTTTTTTTTTAATCCAGTGCGCATGAGTGAACCCTTTTGCAGGTTCATCATTAAGCCTCATCCACCACAGACACATTCTGATCCAAAATAAAAATGCATATTTTACATTTTTAGGCTTAAAAAAAAAAAACAAATGTTTTTCAAATGGTGTGTAATTTTGTATGAAGACATTCTGCCAAAGTAGATGAAACACATCTGGAAAAAAGTAAAAATATACGAACATTTATCATCTTGATTAACTAGCCTATTATAGTAATGGATCTCTGTAATAAATCACACTTATATTTAGTTTGCATTTAGCCATTTGTAAAGTCTTTAAGAAAAAAAAATACTGTGAAATGATAAAAAATCCCAAATCTAAGAAAGGAATGAGATGCTAAAATGATCATAATCTGTCCACCCATTTAAACTAAATGTCTTAGTCAAACATCTACTATGAACCCAAATCCTTTTTGAGCCTAACTCCCAATGGAATTAAAAGCGGCATGATTGGATTATAATGATATCAAATTATCATTTTCACACTTTGTTCATTATCACCCGACTATTTTTTCACGTCAGAGTGAGAGCTCTCAAATAATTAACATTCAATGGACACATTTAAATGATGATGGGAATTTATATGCTTAAGTTAAAAGGTTGTGCATGTGAACTTTAAATTTAGATTTTGCAAAGATTTATAATATGACATGATAATCTGGCTGCTTTCAGCACGTTGATCCAAAACGCAAAGATGTGTGAAAACACCTGAAGCAGGTTTTAATTTGTTTTCTTTGTATGTTTTTTTCTTTTTTATATAAAACTGACCTCCATAGTATATATTGTTGTGGATTTCAAAGAAAATAATATCTTATTTGAGGAATAAGGACACCCACTAAAGACATGGCAGTTACAGTTTGTGGGGCATAATCAGATTTACTGTTCATGCTGTATTTTAAATTCCTCGCTTTTACATGTTTTCTTCCTCTTAAGTATGTCCCAGAAAGAAAAAAAAGAACATATTAGCATTTAGTTGATGTAAAAATATCCATTGGAAAAGAATAAGTAGGATAGATCATATTTTTTATATTTATGTTTTTCATGTACCTTGTTAAATGCATAAAATTTCAATTTTCAAAGTCATTTATTGCCAAATTCCTTTGTTCTTTAACCTCAATGCTTCATACCGTCTGAAGAATAAGAGTGTACAAATTCACTTTTAACAAAACCTAATTTTGTGCCTAACTTTAAAATGATCATTGTGTTAAAATTGGCCTTTATACATGTTAATGTTGGACTATAAATGGCTTTTGGGAAACAACCCCGGATTTTAATCGTCAGGTAATATTGAAAACACTTCAGGGGGCGGTTTATATTAACTCAACATGTCAGTAATAGGATTGAATCATTGTAGAAAAAGCAACCCACAGAGCATCACTGGAAAGAAAGGTTCAATGTAAAAAGATGGGCAGGGTTTTGAAGAATCTCCCAAAGTACATTTTTCAGGGTGATTTGGATGCTAATAATTTGAATTCCTTAAAAACTACTTAAAATCACAATTAGTGAATTCTATCAAAACAAGCAAAAACATATATAGGCCAAAACAAGATTAAAGGGGTTAAGTTAGTTCAAGACTCATGTGCTGTTTTACAAATTAGGACTTTTTGAGAATTGGAGGTGGTTTGCACTGACCGGCAAAGACATGTTTCAAATTAGTGTAGTTCTTTAAGTTTTTATAAGAAACCTGTAAACAAACAAACAGAAAAAATTACAAAGAGGAAAAAAAGTTTGACTTAAATAGAGAGGAAAAACTATTTTAATACAATCAACTTTATTGGCCAAGATGCTTGAATGTATGTAGTTGTAAAATAAAACGTGATGCATTGGTAAATGGTCTTTTCGCAGTATGAAAAAAAAAAAAAAAAAAAAAACAAGAAGAAAATTTTAATTCATCATAGATATGTTAAATAACTTAGTTTTTAATAATAATAATAATAATACCTGCTCAGTTTCATCTTTCATTTATTGTTTATTTCATTTTTCCCATTTTTTTATCTAAATAAATGATGTCAAGTAATGTTCAATTTAGCTCCATGTTTTATAATATTCGAAATGTTAAATTAAAATAAATAGTATTAATGTCTTTTGGTCATTAAAAATGTGTCAAAAATACACATTTCAAGTTAAAATGTGTATTTTAAAATAAAGATTATATTTTTTAACCTAGCACTCACCTGTTAGTTTCCCATAAAGTCCTGAGTGTTTTAGATATCCCACACAGTTTTTCGTACCTGAACGCACCCTGACTTCCACAGGAAGTGGAATGACGTTGGCGGGGTTGTTGAAAACAAACCCGGGCAGCCTCTGTTGACATGACGCTGGAGCACTTTGTAGTTAAAAAAGCATAGGTGAAACGTTTGTTCCTCGCGGGTTTTAAGCACAAGCGTGTTCTTTTAAACTATAGAGGCCATGGAGTTATCTTCTATGATAAAAAAGATTGGTAAGCACTTCACCTAGCATGGTGATACGAAGCTGACTGTTTTAAACTACTTCTTTACAAAAAACAACGCATGCTATTGCTAGCCAGCATTAGCTTATGTAAAATATTTGTGGTTTTTCATTATTTATTTGTGAGATAAGTTAATATTAAAGCACTAAAGCTAACAATATTTACGAATTTTGCATTTGTTGTGGTGGGTTATTGTTCGCTAACTTTACAGAAAAGTTTCAAATGGATGTTAAAATGTATTTATTTTTTCACTTCCAGGTCACTCACTGCTAGAAATAAGAGTTAGAGCCCTGAAGAACATCTTATGCAAACTGGACCACTCTTTGATCAACGTAAATGACATTGTCCAAGAAAAGATGCTGTTTGTGTATCTTCTGGAGTGGTTCAACTTTCCAGAGGTGCCAATGAAGGAGGAAGTGCTTGAGCTCCTTTTAACTCTATCAAAGGTAAATAAAAGTACATGTGTTGACATGTGTTGTAAATGTTTTACTTTTCTGTGCAAAAAAAGTTTTTTTTTTTTTTTTAATAGGTTGCATTATACTATCACACTAACCTTTTAATTCAAGCGCTCCATATATAATCAGAGATATTTAGATGAGGAAACTTGCTTTAGTACATTGAAGAAAAATGCTAGCAATATGAAGACATAATGTTTTTGTTAGTTAATTTTTGTCATTTATTTTTAGATTTTTAAGCATTTTAAATTGAGGTGATCTTACATTAGTTAAATTTATCTCTCAAAAACACCCTTCGCAAAAAGTAGTAAACTTGAAGTTGATTTTATGAAGTATACTCGAGTTTAAAAACTGTATAGCAGCTCTACTGTAGACATTGTAGATGTAATGTAGGGAGTATACTAACTAAATACTTATTCAGACTAAATTGGGTCATTTTAAGCTTAAAATATATAAATAGAATATAAAACGTTCCAGTTTACCGCCTCATGTTTACATTACTTTTTGCCAAGGGTACTGCTGACATTAGAGCTTTATCTTGGCTCCTAAATACATGCATGCCAGATAACAGAGCAAAATGATGGTAAAAGGTTATATCTATTCTCATATTAAAGTTCATCTTCTTATTTTATGTTTCTTTATGATGGTAAAATTCTTAAAGTATATTTGCAACTAAATCTGCTGCAATAGAGGAATGTATTTTATTTTGAAGGTAAGTTGTGCTGTCAAGTAAAAATAGCAGAATTATCTGTTATATTTCAGTAATTATAATATAATATTTATTTATAATATTTATAAGCTAAATTTAATAAATAAATGGCCACAAAAACATAGTGTATTTTTCTAAACAGTGAAGCGGCTCTTACTAGAACTTTAGGCATTAAAAGTTGCAGACCCTTGCTTTAGTCTAATGCTTATTAGCTTAGCATTTTGACAATATCCCTATAACTATAGAATTATTTATTGAATATCCTTTTTCTTTTCATTTTGTAAGTATTTATTTATCTTCAAAGCATCCCAGTGCAGCCCAGATGCTGAGAGATGTTGGGGCGGTCGACTTTCTCACTTTGCTATCTCCTAATCTGGAGCCCAGACTGCGAACTGTCATCGATGGAACCCTAGACCAGCTGTTCCAGCTTCCTGAGCTACTCCCCAGTCATTCAGCTGTCTACTCACATGGAGCTCACTGTACAACTCCAACAGGTGCTGCAAGTTAAACTCCAGATTCTGCTCTGTTGAGAATCTGTCATTTCACATTCTTGCAGATAAGCAGGTTGTCCTATTGTTCTGCGTTTCTATTGTATATGTAGTTCATATAAGTAAGATTTCTGTGCCTGTTATTCCCTCTGTGTGATCAACAGTTGCCTCAGCAGACGAAAACTCACTCAAAACAGGTTATTTTCACAAGGACGAGCCCAGCAACATAGAAGTGCCACCCAAGAAGATAGCAGGTGACGGTTGTTTTCACTTTAATTGAAGGTGATGCTTTTCTACACGGGAACTCATGTTTTTTTCTTTCTTTTTTTTCTTTTGTGCAGTAAACGAATCTGTGAGATGTCTGAAGTTCTCGGTGTTTCCTTGGCTGGCACTGACAAACACAGACGGGCACATACTTTCGTCTAACGAGAGGTGCGAAAGCGCATCGTTTTTGTCTTTTTTCTTCTCCTGTACAAACAACAACTTTATCGCTTCAAAGTTCCTATTTATTTGAAAAGAATAGTTGATCATGATTGCAAGTTTAACAAAAAGGGATTTTATTGAACAGTACTCTGAAAAACATTTTGTTTTTAAAATTCATGTGATGTTAATTCACAAGGTATTGAAGATGTCTCCTTCAATTCTTTTCCAACAGCTCTCTGGGGAGCACGAATCCTAACTTGGTGCGAACAACATGTGAACTTCTGTGTGATGTTATTATGCAGGACTTTCCAGCAGAGATTTTCCTCCAAAGACCTGGAATTGTGAAGGTATTATTACATTACTATTTCATTAGAATGATAGCCACTGCACTGGAAATTCATAACAATGTCCTGCTTTGAATTTATTGTCAATTAATTGTACAAAAAAAATCCAAAAACTACATTTGAGATGACCCTAACAGTTGCTTTTTAACATTTTTTGTGTGTTTTAAGCTTCAAACTTTTAACATCTGAGGTGTTTCTTTTAAAACCTACAATGCTGTTTGACATACCATAACTTCTTCCCCGATCAATGGGAATCAGCTGATCTCCAAAGAAAAGTGTTTTTGTGTTGGTAAGCAGCACTTTAAAGTGGCTTTTCGCAAATATGCAACACTTAACTAATACAAAGTAATTTCATATCAGCACAAAGCCGATTTTCTCCACGACAGAAAAAGCGGATTTATGTTGATCACGTAAAAGTTGAAGCTTTTGGAAATCTGAACTTTTTTGTTAATATCCTTTTTGAAATGAATTAAGCGTTTACCCTGTTTTGACACATTTTAAGCTAATCCTGAACACGAAACTGTTGATTTACATTAACCATTTCCATTTCTGGCTAATGGTTTTCAGCTGCCATGTTGGCAGCAACCAGGTCCTTTAGCTCCTAATAGCTATTTTTGCTACTTTGGTTGAAATTGCATCATTGAAAACCTTTTTTGTGGCATCCACCAGTCCCTTAAATGTGTCTTAGGGAGGAGTGTTTGAACTTAAACATAATTTTTTTTAATGTCAAGTTATATATACCTTGGATCACTCAGTGATGTTCAAATGGATATTAAATGTCTTTTTATCAAAATATGTGGGAGCAGTCTGTCCAGTGTATTTTCTACATTACAAATAATCTTTCTTCAACGACATTTTTTCAACTATTTGAATAGAGAAATATTCAAAAATGCTATTTTAAGCTTAATTTTCTTTATATTTGTTTTCCATCGTGAGAACCCCCCCCACTGGCAACAGTATGGCTTCATTTGTGAAAATTATTAAACATCACAAATTTAATCAATGTTCAGACATAATTACAATCAACTCTATAATTGTCACAAAAGTAAAACATGTTGCACTCTATAGGTTCAGAGTTTGTTCTGAATTTTTTATTGTCTATTTAAAGCCTTTTTTAAACCTAACTCAGCCTGTCGATATTGCAGCATCGCTGACTTCCCCCTCTGTTTTCAGAACCTTTTGTCTCTTCTGCGGCTGGGTTCGTGTAAAGGTGAGGTGAACCACCTTCACTCGCCTGCTCTTTCCTGCCTGCGGCAGCTTTGCGTGGGGCTGAGGAGGAGACTGCGCTTCCACCAAGATCCGGGCTTCTGCTCTGCAAAGCAAGGTAACATGCCTTATTAATTCTTATGAATATGCCCATTCCATGCGGTTTTAAACATTGATACGCCGTGGTGTCAGCGATCATCATCAATTATTTTACACGCCTGAATCTTCACATATTTATTTAATTCCATTGTAAACTCTTTAAAGTTTATCCATGTTTTTATTCCAGACGCTAACAGTTTTATTTTTCTTGTTTTAAAAGCACTGAAAGTTTGTCATTTAACGGGCCTGCAGATGCGGTGTCGCAGAACTCGTCCTTGTCTTACACCCAGGAGGTTCAGGGGAACCAGCGCTCTCATGCGTCCTCGCCTGCGACCGAGCGCTCTCCTCGACCTTCTGTGTTGGGCCGCACAGGACAGAGAGCCAGGGGAGACGGCCAAGATGGAGACGCAGCCTCGGACAGGTGTGTGGATAAAGGAAATCCTGCAACAGCGCAGAATTTAAATCTTTATTCGTTTGCTTATCTGTTCTTATCGTTTAAGACGGCGTTCCTAGGGATGTTCCCTGCTCTCACTGTCACACATCGACAGCTGGTGTTTCTGTCTGACTTCTGGCTTTCTACTAATGAAGAAATTATATTATTTTAGATTATCTACTTTCTCCTCAGCATAATATGCATTTAAAATTGTTCTTTTTATGGAAGATTTGTCAAAAGTTGGAATTTCTGGGGGTTTGTTGTGAAATTAGAAGCTTACTACGGTGGCCCTGGAGGACAAATTATTCATCACAAAAACATTAAAGATCACAGTGGCATTTATAAAAGCACAACAATTCATAAAAGAATAACATTACATTTAAAAAAAAAAAAAAAAAAAAAACATTTCAGAAAACAAAAGTAATTTCTAGAAATCAAAATGAATGAAGCAAAATAAGAAACCAGAAAAGGTAGTAGGAGTGTCACTGTGGAGTGTCACTGATTGGATGATGTTTGCTCACCTTTTATTTGCCGTGGCAATGTCTTCTGACAAAAGATATTTCTGGCCATAAGAGCCGCTTGATTGCTCAATGAACTCCTTAACACAGTTTGGGCAAAACACCCTCTTCTTCAAAACTCAAACGTCATCATCCAGTCAGTGGCATCCCTCAATACATATCTTTTTATGGTTTAATTTTTTCAGCATTTCATTTTAATTTCTGAAAATTACTTTAGTTTTCTGAAAAAGTATTTTTTAATTTTGATTTCTAAAATGCTCTTTTTTATTGTTATTGTGATCTTTATTGGTTTTTGATTTGCCCTTCAGAGCCACCGTAGCTTACACATAAGGATCAAAGCTTTGAATGAACTGAAATTTAAAAAGGATTTACAGGAAAACTAAGCCTGTGCTTTAAGTCAGTTTTTTCGGAATCTCTTATTCTGTTTCCTGCGTTGACATTGTCACAGAATGCTGCAGTGATTGACTGTTTTTCCTTCAGTGGAAGCTCACAGAGAGGTGCAGGAGTGGCAGTCCAGGCTCCTGGGCAAATATCTAATTCACCTGAACATGTGGCCCAATTGGAGCTTCCTGACCTGGGTGCAGAAGATACCTTGGAGCTGCAGTTACAGCAGCTCACTTTGGCTCAGTTTACTGTTGCCACACTGCAGCACGCCATTCCTCTGCTGAAGACGGGTGGGAAACTATCCTTCTTTTTTATTTCCTTCCATTCCTATTCTTTCACTAGTTTCCGTTAACTATTTAAAATAGCTTCCCAGCCTAACGTTTCTCTATGCGGTGCTGTTTGCTTTTGTCATCTGCTTTTGTTCTGTCTCCCCCCCTCAGAAGGTTTGCACATGTTCCACCGTGTTCTGGAGCTGCTGTGCGACGCCGTCCTCCTGCTCGGGGACAGCGTGTGCGAGCTGGTCTGGGACGATCACAGCCTGGTGGGGATGGAGCTGGCAAGTCAACACAACTCATGACAGCCTCTTATGTAGATGAATGGATACACTTCACTGAAACAGGGAGCTGGGTTGGCCACCAGACAGTTTGCTACAGACACACAACCATACGGTACTCAACTGTCAAGGAGAACTGTGAGCATGTGATTGAACTGAGTGAAATATATCAGGTTATAAAAAGGATACAAAGACTTTGAAGCAGCGGCAGAGCTTCTCGTCGGTACTCCTGGGCTTATCCTAGATCAGAACTGCTGGGCTAGTAAATGTCTTCATTTATTATGACTATAAAACCCACATAATAGATTGTGTTAAACAGATGTGCTTTTCTTTTTAACCGCACATAATCATTTTTTTATTCCCTGGCAGTTTAAAGAGTATGTTCTTTTGCACCCGGATATACTTACTTGTCAAGCTCAGGCCCCTGTGGCCCTCTGCTGTTTAATACATGCCCAGAGTTCTGCAGCCCGAGAACTATTTTGTCATCTTTATGTGGAAAGCAGCTTTTGTATGCAAGCCGTCTGCTTTCTCCTATGGGGAGCCAACCAAAGTCTGCCATGCACAGGGTGTGTACTGCCCCCTGCTGGTGTGCATCATACCCAGCTCAGATTCAACAGCCAGAACAAAGTGGCTGAGAATAGATTGTTCCAATTTATTCAGATTGAGATATGGTGGATCTGTATCTCGTCCCAAAATAACCCTGAAATCTGATTACATTCAATTCCTCAACCCCCCAGAATAAACATTTTCTCTCCTGGCTTCCAGCCAGATACATGAATGTGTGGTAAATTTGTAGCATGTGTGCTCTTTGTTTACATTTTTATATATATTTTTTATTTTTTATCCTATCTGCATTTTTGTTTTCTTTAGAAAGAATCGCTGCAGACCTGCATGGAGCTGCTGAGCGATATTCTCAGCTATCACCAGAACTCTTCAGCAGATACTCCTCAGATTAACCACAGACTGGCCTACTTAGGTACCGCCGTATTCACCATCAAATTCCTACAGACTGTTCTCCCTCCAGAGAAGGTGTGTATTTTATTATTCAACCAATCGACATAAACACATGATTTTCCATTTAAAATGAGCTTTTTATCTTAAAACAGGCCAGCAGCAATCTTCAAGATAACATGGCAGCTGCAATTTTCCACTTAAGCTTGGACACATCATTTGGCAGTTTCTTACCAAGCATGCAGGAAGCAGCTGTTGCCTACTTGGAGCAGGTGAACGCAGACGACCACGATGTCTACAGGAGGGTCACCAGAGCTGCTCTCTGGATGGAATCAACCTGCAGCTTCATCAAGGAAACACAAGCTGAGGTAAAGCCTTTTTAGCTCATTTTTTTTAAAGATATTTATTGTGAAATGATGTCCTAAATAACTTTCTCTTAAGGGAGAGAAGAACTGGTTGGAGTTACTGGAATTGGCAGATCAAGCTACAGATGGCCTTCCATTTCACCTGCACCTGCCCATCATCAAACACTGTGTGCTCATGTGCTCCTATCTGTGAGTTAACCCTCCTTTTCCTGTTTAATTTTACTTTGAAATCCATTTTTTTTTTAAATATGAGACACTTTTATGCTATTTTGAATTATTCTGCTCTCCTCCACCAGGTGGAGGTTTGATCAGCCCAGTCCATTCCTTCAGACCGAGAGCCAGAAACTTCTTCTGAAGATGCTGTCTCATCCTTTACTGGCTGTCAAGATGGAAGCATATGAATGTACTTTAAACCTGGTCAAGGTGAGAACGAGAATGCTGTTCTAAAGGGTCACGGCTGAAACATCACCAGCCTGTTTTGGGACTTGCAACCACGGAAAATGAAGAAGCATACTTTAAAGAAAAAAGAAAAAAAAAGTCACTTGACATTTCAAGTCAGTCTTTCCTTTTCATTTTTACGAATCGTCGTCTCGAGTTGTAAGTGAACTGAAAGTCATGAATGCGAGCAGAAGTGAGAAGACAGCAATAATTTATGATGTGCTCTGGTGTGATTACATTTACCCCCAGGACTGCCTTGGCATCCAGAATGTGTCACGACAGGAACCGGCAGCGTGCACCGCCGTTAACTTCCTCCTTCACCACAGGGTGCTTTATGAAATTAGCACTTTTGGACTTCAAGACTCTGCAGAAAAAGTAAACCAACTCCTTGTATTTCTAATGCATTTCATAATCAGATTTTTATTAACTGAAGTCTCAACTCTACACTTTAGTAATTAAAAAACAAGTTTTTGAAATTATTTACTGGTTGAAGTTTCATTGGTTTTGCTTTTATAAATTCAATAACACACCTGTGATCTATAGGTGAGTTTAGCTGCCAAGGATATCCTGCTATTCCTGCTCAAGGGACGATTGATGATGACAGCAACCGCCTGGGTCAGATTCAATGAGGCTCTTCACCCGGTCATACCCATATTACAGGTGTTGTTCCCATAATGAAGCCTGGAATGTGTTTTCAGTTCAGGGCCCCTAAAGCAGCTTCATGTCTCCAATTTAGTGCATTAAATTAGCTCCAAAATGAAAATATTACAAAGATTGCATATTGAACTGCCAGTGAGAACAAAAAAAAGTTATTTTCTCATTTACATTTTCTTTCTTATTTTGTTTCCTTTTTGGGTGTAAAAAAAACAAAAGACAAACGTACATTAATTGCTTGGTTTCAGACAACAGAAAGCCAGGAAATTCTTCATGAATAAACATTAGGCTGTCAAGTGTGATTTGATTCAAGGAGGCTATTGAGAGATGGGCCCACCCTGTCAACACCAAACAAAAACCAACGCAGCCCAATCAAAGTGCTGCAGATTTTATTTACTGTTGCACTCCCTAACTGGAATTCACAAATGTTCGTTCTTTTCTCTGCCAAGGCTGCCTGAGAACTACATGTGCATCTTTAAACATTCTGTGTGTGTGTTTTTTATTATGTGTGTTGCAGGGCTACGCCAACACTGAAGAGTCACTTGGAAACTGTGTCCTGCTGATAAGTGACACGTCGGATCCGGGCGCGCTTTCAAACACAGCCAAGCTAAAAGCAGCGCTCCGACTCCTTTTTTCCAAAAAACCCACGTGAGTCGAAACTTTATGTTTGATAATTATCTGACGCCTTTATTTTGACCATTTTATCCTTAACTGTACATATCTGTCAGTTAATGTGCTCATTAAGTCATCTAAATGCTCTTTGAGGCCTATGTAAAAGTGCTTCCCATCAAGTCCCAGCCTATGAATATTGATAGAGATGGAAATTAACACCAGCAGAGCCCTTGTAAGTTTTGGCAGTAGCTAATAGGTTTGTCTGCTCTGCCAGACATTTATTTTAAAGCCGTTTGCACAAACAAACGATAACATTTTCAAATATTAATTAGTGTTCTAAAACCAAATTTAGTGCTGATTTTTGAAAAATGTGATTTATTTAAATGAAATAAGATTTTTTTTTGTCATTTGGACATGATTTGGCTCATTTCTTGCATTTTTTGATGATAAATAGAGTAAGAATGGCAGCAGTGCAGCAGATTCTTCCACACATAACCAGCAGCGAAGATGCAAGCACCTCCAGACCGGACGTGGATCAATCAGTGATTGCTTCTCTTCCTAACATTTTCTGTGGGAAAAACCTTGTGGATGTCACACTCGACACCAGCAGCAAGTCTCTACTAAAGGTATGAATCTTTAGAAAGGAAATATCATAAATGGACTGGCTTGTGTATTTGCTTGTATTTTCGTTGTTGTTGTTTAGGTGGAGTCGGTGGAGAAGCTGTTCTGTCTCCTATCCTCAGACTCGGTTGACATCTCCCTAAAAAGATCAGCAGCAGAGCAGCTGTCTGTGGTGCTGCAAGGTGAGATGACATATTGTTTTGATAGTTTTGAGCTGCAAGGACTGAAAGAGTAAAATATTTAAGAAGAAACACCAACCTTTTACCTCTAATACTCCATTACAAAAATCTATTTTTTACCAGCAAATGTCATTTAAAGACATATAGCTGAGTTGGTAACGATTAAATTACTTTTTTTTTGCTTATCCGAGTCATAACCGAGTGTGAAACTTTTAGGCCATAAATTTTAAAATAGCAACTTTAAAAGTTTCTTTAACTTTCGGCTTTCCTCTTGAGGAAACTGTGATTTCCACATATCGATAAAGCTTTTTTATTTGCCATATGTTACAGACAAATGGAGGAACAAAAATAGTCAACAATTATGCAAATGTGGTTGCTTTGTGAATTGTTTTCTTCCCTCCCTGCAGACACAACAATGCACCCAGTGCTGAAGAGTCTCGGCATAACAGATAAAGTCATCTCTTTCATGATGGAGAGCGTGCAAGGCAACAAGGTAAAAACTGTTGACGGAGGGATAAATGAATGAAATCTGGCTAAAAGGCAAATAAAAGCATCCCTGAGACGTCAAAACAGGGTCACCAAACGCTTGCATTCTTGTGTACACGCACTTGATTATGCAGAATGTGGCTCCATGAATTCATGTGGAGGGAAGTCAGTGAAGCGTGGATGGTAGGAGGATGAAATGGCTTCGTTTAATAGAGTCAGACAGGCGCTGGTCAGCAGTGATTTTTTTTTTTTTTTGCCTCCAGAAACTACAGTCTGATGATCATTCATAGTCCTGGAACCAGAGAATGCTTGGGAAAGGGTGCAGCTTGTGTGGGAATCTGGGCTACACAAACTTAACTTGACTAGAAACAGAGGAATGTCTGCTGGTTGTTTACTTTTAAAACTCCCCAATGCTCGTTACCAGTTTTTTGGTTCACCTTCTGCTGATTTGAATTGACAGCTAAAAAAGAAAAAAAAAAACTTTTTGTGTTCATGTGACAGATCCGGGGTAAATGAGTATGTGTGCTTGTGTTTTTCCCTCGCAACCTAACACAGCCGTGTGCTGCTTTTTACTCAGAGCTTGGATTGTCTGCTGGAGCCGTGTGCGTGCATCTTGAGAAAACTGGTGTACGCCGATCCGTCTCTAAGGCAC
The DNA here is from genome assembly GCF_002922805.2 of Oryzias melastigma. Lineage (NCBI taxonomy): Eukaryota > Metazoa > Chordata > Actinopteri > Beloniformes > Adrianichthyidae > Oryzias > Oryzias melastigma. The sequence goes on along the minus strand of NC_050531.1, from coordinate 11,096,722 downwards.
AGCCTGGCGCAACGCAACCTCCTGCTCCTCTCGCTTCTCAGGGGTACGCTCACAAAGCAGCTCGTTCAGTCGCAGCTGCACGCCAACGTGTCGAGGCGCTCAGGGCAGGGTTTTAAGTCATTCACAGCTGCATAGCTTTTAAAAATGTTTTCACACTCTAATAAGCAGCACATAATATGATGCAACTTGTTGCTGTGTGTCTCAGCTCAACACCAGTGCACTGTTAGCAACCAAACTTAGCTGTGTTTGAAAATAAATGTTGAAATTTAGCTATTTGTTGCAGAATTGTGGCTCTTTTTAAACAGCTGAAACTAAATCCTACTGCTTATTTGTTCTATATTACTAGTTTTATGTCATAGAGGATAAGACATTGAAAGGTGTGCAACATGTGTGCAAATGTTCTTTCTTCAACTCTTCAGTAACTTCAAATAACAAGCCAACTTCATGAAATCATATTAAAGACCCACTCCATATGAAAATCCTCTTTTTGGTGTTTTAAACATAATCTTGTAGGATTGTAGGATTTAAAAAAAAAAAAATATTTATTTCTTTTTAAAGCTTCGTTAATATTGAAGGAGAACAAAGGCAACGGTAGTGAAATTGCTGTCCTGATGACTTTGCTGCTCTTTGATGAAGTCGCCAGCAGTGAAATATGGTTAGTTTTTCTTCAAATTTGAGTACATTTTTTCTCTTTTATGCATTAATCAGTAATATTCAGATTCCTTTATTGTCAATAGGTTAGAAAACACCAACACAGACGTGAAAATCTCGCCATTTTCTCTACCGCTGTCAGCAGCACGCAGGTAAGGCTACATCCAAAGCAGTGAGGGTCACTGAGTAGTTAACAAATTCCTCTCTTTTATGTTTACTTTTCATTTTCCTGCTGCCTTAACCCTCCTCCCTTTGAAAATTATTCATGATATTTTAATTTGTGTTCCAGCTACAACCTCCCCTTTCAGGCAGCGACTCATCACGCTGTGAGCCCGTACCGCTGCCTCCTGGCTCCCTCCGACGACCTCCTAGCCCTTAATCCCGCCAGGCAAGCCTTGCAGGTGGCCTGGAACACCGCATGGCATTCTGGGATAAATAACCTCCTGGAAAAGCAGCATGGTGGCACAAGCAATGCTAACGAGTACGAATGTTTAGAATTTTTCCTTTCCCCTCTTTTATCTTTCATTTAAAAGTCACATACAGATTTTATTTTCAGTGGGGAGTTTAGGGAAGTGTGCAGATCAGAGTTTTGGCATACTGTGTTTCATCTGTCTTCATTAGGTCCTAATGTGACCTAATTTAAACAAATGAGGATGTCTCTCTGCTGTTGTAACTAGGTTGATTAAAGCAAAGACATCTGAAGCACACCATGAATAGATCAATCTATTTGAAATTTCATTGAGACCGGAGAAGTAGAAGTTGTTTATGATGGATTACTCACTGACAATTGAGAGGAATCCTTATGTTGTAGATGCAGCTCTATAGAGACACTGTCGTGGTGTAATTCATTTTCCCCCCCTTCAATGTTGCACAATGATTGCAGCTGGTCTGAAAAGGAACAAAAAAAAAAAACTGAACAAACTGATTTGTGGATGTGTCATCCTTGTGGATTTGTGCTTAAACACCCTTATAAATGCAGTCATTAGTATGCCTTTGAGTGGGCTGCACTTGCCAGCACATTCATCGTCATGCATCACGGATTTTGATTTTTCCCTTTTAACCGTCTCCAATATTTTCCTTTTTCATAGATTTAATCCCGACTTAAAGCTGTCAGAATCCCAGCTTTTGTCGGTGCGGGTGGCACACCTTCCCTCTGCGCTGCAGGACTGCATCCAGGCCATCGCCACCGCGGCCGGGCACAGACCGGTGGCTTCCAGCCTCAGCGGGCTCAGCCTTTACCTGTTGATTGACAGACTGGTGCTTCCTCATGTTCCTACATATAACTGTCGGGACACCCTACAGTCCCTCAGCTGGCACGTTGCATTGTCCAGGTACTGCTCAGTCAGTCGTCCTGCTGAAACTCAAACGTGCTGTTTGAGGATTCTAACAGTTGAATTTAAACAGCGGTTGCTGCTTGGCCTTCTCTCATCCTTGGAGATTTAAAAACATTCAAATAAATTCTGTGGGTCTGAAAAATTAATTAAGAGTTCATGTTAAACCTTGAGTTTTGCTTTTAATTATCCTCTTTTTTTTCCTTATTCTAAGGCAAAAATGGTGTAATTACTGTTGGATATTTTGGGGCTTTGATAAGAATAGTTGAAATTTTTTATCCTATTTTCACTATTACCTGAATGTTGTGGAGCTTCCCTCATCTGGTTTTCGGCTTGTTTGTTCAGAATCGTTTTGTGAAGCGAAGAAGCTAAACATCCTCGCAGTTTTGTGGAACACGGGGTGACTCCTTCTCCAATGTTCCCTTCCTCCTGCTGTCACCGAGTCTTCCTCCCTGCAGGTTTCTCCTGGTGCGACCAGCCTGCGTTGAGGATGAAAGGTTGCTGGTGGGAATTGTGACATTTCTGAACGCCTACTTCAAAAGGGTTCATGCCGAGTTTGTGCCCGACGCTGAAGACAGAGACCTACGCTGGATCCTGGAGCTGCTTCTGAACCAAGTACACATTCCTTTACACTTTCTGAGTCGTGCATCACTGTAATGATGCAGGCTCTACTTTAGACTTTGACTCTTTGTTTTGCTTAAATGCTTTGCTGCGATTTGTAGATTTTATCTTAACTTGATGAAAATTATGTTTTTGGTGTTTCTAACATTCTCTTGTGGCATACCTCTAATGATGGAGGATATAAATTAAGAAAATTAGGCTTAACATTGCATTTCTGAGTGTTTCTTTTTTCAAATTGTTGTGAAACAGGAATAGGAAATTAAAAAAAAGCCAAAAAAACAAGCTGGGCGGGCCACAAGCTTCCTGCTCCAGTCTGCATTGAGATGGGAAGAGGGAGCGGTGTTGCTCCATGTCTATAGTCCCGCACACTATGTCCTAGAACTATGGCCGAATCCAGATTCTTTCCCTATCCCTCCAATTGAAGGGGCATTCGAAGGGAAAGGGGTGTCCGAAATTGTCTTTTGTAAGGATAGAGTGAAGAGACTTTGAGTTCTGTATCTCACCACTGCTAAACCGCTTCGCGCTGTGCCCCTGAGGAGAAGCACTTTTCTTCACGTGGGTGTGCTCTGAATCACACAAGCTCACATTGAAATGTTAGTAATGACATGTTGTTTTTGCGTGGACCTTTGTAAAGTTATAAAACCAATGTTGTTATGTATTTCTAAGCGCTAGCAGCTTAGCACCAAGGAAGCTAACCAGGGACTATTGATGACATCATCGAGTGGGAGTGACATCCGCACTTGAAGACACGTCCAAATTCCTTCACTACTTGCTATACAGCACACTATATAGTGCGTTTGCCATTTTGTAGTGCTGTCCGAATCTACAATTCCAAAATCGAGTGCCGGAGAAACTTTCCAAAAGTTTTTGCGAAAAACTAGTTTGCATCGATGCTCGCTACATTAGCAAATAAAAACCACAATGCATTGTGGTCGAACAATTTTTGTGAAAAAAATTTGTTTAAATTAATTTTTTTTAACAAATCATCGACATTTTCATCATCAGAACACATTGAAGTCACAAATAAACGTCGTGAAATGTTTGTATCAATTAGATTTTCACTACGTAAACTCTGTGACATCATATTTGGTGTTTAAAATAAAAAAAAAGAAAAGTAGTGATCAGGGTGTCCAAGTTGCTTTTTAAGGGGCCATACCATGAAAAACCAACACCCAATTTCTCCACAGAACTAGCAGTGATCAGCAAAAAACTTTCATTTTAGATGCAGAATACCGTATATCTTCCAATTGTGTACTGTCTTCAATAAATTCCAGCTCAAACAGACGTTTGTTGCTTTAGATTTGAGGCTCCTTTAAGACCACCCCCTTGGTCGCGCACAGTCGTGCAAATGCCATGTGTATTGTGTTGTGAACCAGTGTGGCGATGGCCTGGGCTACTAAGGGCAGATATATGGTGTGTGCATCTATCTTTGAAAAAAATGTAAGTTTATTTTCATGGGAGAAATGAAGACACGCTGCTGGCTCTAGGATTATGTTATGAAATGGGCGGCACCCACACACAGCAGTAGGCGGAGCTTCAGGAATCTAATTGTTTTTACTTCCAGGTAGGAAAAACTAATGAAAATAACTAATATTTCAAAAATAGTGGGTTTTTTAGTGTTCCAAAGGTAATATATGATCATATATATGGATACAGTTTACTCTGAAAGGCTTCAGAAAATCCTGTTATGACTCCTTTAAAATCCAGAGCACTAGATAGTACCGAATGTATTTATTTATTTTTTTAGTAGTTGGGGATTAGGGTGAGAATTTGGACATAACTTGCTTTTCTATATCTCTCAGTTTCGAGGCCCAAATGTAGGAGTAGGGAGAAGCAGGAGTAGGGGAAGAGTTCGGATTCGCTCTTAGTTACATTTTTTTTTCACTTTTGAATAAAAACTGCATAATCATAATTAAAAGACCACTATTAAAATAGATCAATATATGATTGGAGTGGGTCTTTACGCATTTTTCTTCTAATATCTAATGTATAGTATCTCCTTACCCTTGATTTGTGTCTTAATTGGGTTGAATTTAAGGATAAATACTTTACTTGAATATTATACTCACAGGAGACATAAAAGTCTTTAATAGTAAAGGTAGTCTTATGAAAATAACACACTTTGAGTAGTTTTGGAGGGCCTTCTCAAGCTACTATAATGAAATTTTGCTTTATTTGCCCATCAGGTATTTTTGCAAATGTGCTAATTTAGATTCCAAAACAACATTGACTACTATAATATCAGCTGTTGTTACTTTAAAGTGGTTGAATGTTAGTAAATCCTTTAATGTCACAACAATCAAACAGTTAAATAAATCCTTTTAGTGGTAACAGCAGCAAACATTGTTGTAGACTTCCTCCACAGAAGCAGCAGAAATTGTTTTCTGAGCTCTGCAAACAAAGTTGGATTATGTTTTCCGCCCGGGGAGAAGAATTATTACTGCATTGTTTTAGTAGAGTGAGCTACTCTTTGGATTCAATCAGTCTCACCTTGGCTTTCTCATTAATGTATGTGTAAACAATGAGTCCTCCCCTGGCAGCCAAAGCAGATTCAGATTGAATGCTTACCAGAGGTAAGCAGCTCTGCTCCGTCTTTTCTGTAATTACTGGGCTGTTTCAGGAACAGCTGTCGCTTCACACTCTTGCATTACAAGCTTCCTCTATGAGCAACACTCAGTGAGAAATTCTGCCCACATAAAGTTTCATCGATTACACATTTTGGATCAATTTATTGAAACGATTATTAATCAAAATATTGCATTTGTGAAAAAAAATCCATCAAGACGTCTCATTTGATCTCCAGGAAACTGCAGTTCTCCTTCATTTGCTTCACGGCGTGGAGACCCAGAGCTCAAACCCGAGTCCTGAGCAGCCGGAGGAACTGAAGAACCGCATGAGCCAAACACTACAGAGAGAACTCACCAGCTTCTTCAACACGCTGCTGCTCAGACTGTCACACACCACTGACAGGTAGAGGAATTCTTTCCACTAGTATTCAATCAAATATTCTTTTATTTGTTTACCCTTGCACCATGTTATCCGTCATCAACACCCCTGTGCCGGGTCCTTAAGGGATCAGGTGCTTCTCGCTGCCACCTCAGTCTGAAAGCTCGTTTTACCTCTAGATCAGACAGCTTCCACTATTATCAGCTTTTGAAATTTTAAATTAAAGCCCTGAGCTTTTAATTTTCTAGTAAGTGATTAAAATTGTCCCCTTCCCCATGTGTGTGGTTTATGTTGTTTTATTTGCCAAAGTTCTATTGTTTTGATTCATCGTTTTATTGCTAATTTCTTTATAGTTCTTTGCAGCCCTTTGAGCAACATCACCCGTATTTAAAGGGCTATATCAATAAAGTTGCATTGAAGATGGTGATAAACATTTTTATCCAAAAAGAACAATAAAGATTATTTTGAATTCCCTCTTCTGATCTGCTGTGCAGCCCCGTAACATCTGAGCGGATGTGTTTCAACTTTACCCTATTCTGTAGTAATCTTTCTCATTATCTTTAAGAATTAAAAGTATTTTTATCTGTTCATCTTGTTATTTCTGTAAAAAAAGGTTTGTCCAAGGCTAAAACATCCCAGTAGTGCTTCATTTTCCTAAATACATACTCGAGTTTAAAGGTATTGTGGGTAAAATCTACAAATTAATGCAATTTTTTTTTTCATACAAATCTGCGGGACTTTTTATTTTATATAAAACTAATAGCCCAATACTGTTCGTCTCAAAATGTCTGCTTCTGCCTTTGTTTTCCTGATTTGCTCGTTTTCTCGCCGTGGCCTTTCCTGTCCGTCCAGGATGTGCTTGGCGTTAGCCGGCCCCTTCAAAAGCCAACTGGCAGTCCGCTTGCTTCAGAGCCTGCGGGTGTCCGATGCCCCACGCTTCTATGGCCTTCCCAGCCTGGAGAGGACACTGCAGGGCATGGTCAGCCTGACTGCACAGCCTGGCTGGAGCTCCCACTGCCCCGACCTGGAGCCCAGCTCCCTCTGCTCCAAGTATCTCAGTGGATTATTAGAGGTTTGTGTTTCTGCAGCAACGTCTGTTTGTGTAATCCTTGCGAGTGTGCGCGCACATATGCTCTGGTGTTGCATAGCCTTGTACTCTGTTACGAGCGATGAAAGCGCCTACAGAAAGGAGGAAAAGAGGAAACGGTTCTTTCTTAGGAATTAATTAAAATTCTTCAAAATGAAGTTGCATGACAGACGTTGCATTAAGTAAAAATCTCATTGATTACCAATGCCACACAGTGAGAATGGTGATGAGATTAATCAACCTTGCCGTTCCATCTGTTCAGCTGTGCAACAGTCCATAAAACAATAGCCTAACGCGGAGTAGACAAGCTTGTACAGCAGTCGTCAGCACAGAGCTGTCCAAACTGTTGTTTTTTTCTTTGAGAATGAAGACCCCTGTGGATTACACTATCTTGTTTACACAGTGCAGACCTCTTTCTTTTTCCACTGGAAACCCTTCACTGACATTAAATAAAAATGAATGGAGATTGGCATTTAATTTGCCGCTATGTCTCTTGGCTGCCTCCGTCTACCTGGTTACTGAAAGATAGCAAACCTTCGCCCTCTTAAACCCCCAAACCCGACTCTCCTGGTACTGCAGGGCCAAAAAGCTCGGCTGGCCTTTGGCTCCTCTCTTTTCATCCGTTCCTCGGTGCGTCCTCATCCTGACGGCACGCAAAAACAAAGTAATTAGTCTCTCGGCTGTATTTAGGTTTCATTTGACTGCTGTGTGCTGCGGGGATACAGTTCGCTTTTATCTTTTATGAGGAAACATTTTTACTTTCTTTCTTTTTTATTTTCTTTGATAAAGTACACACTAGACAGACAAATATAAATAGGCTCTTAAATATAAATAGGTATTGATTCACACTCAATTTCCTGTCATTTTCACAGGTTATCTCATCCTTTTATGTTGAGTGGGGTGGAAACTCCCTGTCCTTCATGGGAAAAGGTGTGACCAAGAATGCTGTCATCTGCTTGCTGCATCTATCCCATGAGATGATGACTGAAAACAACGAGAAGGCAAGCTCTAGAATAATTTTTGTACCCTTTCAAAAGCTCTACAGATTTGGACTTCACTTTTGCTCTGTTTTCGCTCTGCATCAGGACTCCATTCCTCAGTGGTATTTGGGAAGTGAGCGGACGACTGAGGATGCTGGTGGCTCTCAGATGGGTTTGGCCTGGCTAATTCCTCTCTGGGTGGATCGAGATCAAGAGGTACAAAGAGCTGCTAGCCTCTGCTCTTGAATTTTAATATTCTGTTATTTGTGTTTTTTTTATAACTTTTAATATTGAATTTAAAATATTTATAATTTTTTTTTGTAAAAGGGTTTTTTCAATATAACAGCCATTTAAAAGTGAAAAAGAAAAGTACATATGGATAAATCATCTTGTCAATACAGACAAAATAAAATGAAAGCCGCTAGCAGCACTTTGAGGCGTTCAGGTGCTACTCTCCCCTGCCCCTGCCGCCCTCACTGGCTGAGCAGCTCCTACACCCCCTCACTCTTCCCTTCTGTAATTTTTTTAAAATGTCGCCTTTTCTTTTGATTTTGTCTCCATAGCAACTATTTTATTTTTTGGTCGACTTGGGAACACAAGCAGATCTATGTAATTTTAAGAAGAATCGTCAAAAGTTAATTTTTGGATTTCCTTGGCAACAGTGATATTTTGTTAACCACGCCCACATTCCTAATATGTTCATATCATATCTAATATCATTTTGTTTAGCTAGAGCCAGGCATTCATGGACTAAATTTTCACAATATTACAATAAAATATGTGCGAGCCACAGGGTAACATCAATTTGCTAGCTTGCCATGCTAATGCTAAAAAAATAATCTACTAGCCTACTACAAAAACAGCAATTTTTTCCTGAGGTGCTTCCATGTGATGCTTGAGGAGTTAGAAGGGGATTGAAATCAATTGGAGGAGTTTACATTTGTAACTAGTAATAAAAGTGTATTTTTTTTAGAAAATTTGAGATCGCAACCTCTTCCGAGGTCAAAGGTCAACAAAACTTTTGTTGTGGTTATGTGTGAAATATGTCTTGAATATCCTCAACATGTGTGTTTTAGTTTGTTAGTGGATTCTTTTTTTTTTTTTTGAAGCCACAAAAGATTTTTGACTCGCTCATCCTTTTGGTGGATTCTTATGTTGTGATGACAACATTTTTCAGAGAGAGGAAGGTTATCCACTGTGTCAAAAATTCACATTTACTTAGTACTAGTTTTGTGCTAATTTTGGTGAGATTTTGAGTGTGTGGTGGGGGTCAAATTCTCACTCAATCAGGCATTAAGAAAGAAGAATTGCTAAAACAATAAATGCTCCTTGTAGTCCAGGACTGCTCCGGGTTATAATCATTAGCATTAGCAACATTTATGCTGTCTTTACCCGATGCAGTGACAGTTTCTATTTTTGTAAGCCTCCTATCAAACACGCACATCTTTCCCCGACAGGTGAGGTTTGCTAGTTTGGGTTTAGGTGCTGCTCTGTCCTCTGTGCCCGCTGGATGCCAGGCTCTGTGTCGCAGCTGTCAGAACATCAGCGGAGGTCTGTGGGGCACGCTGCTCAACATCCTCCTGGATCAGCAGGAGACCAGCATGGTCCGCAGAGAGGTACTGTGCTAAAACTGCAACTCAGCTTTGTAAATGCAACCTGCACGCCTGCATGCCTTAGTGCTTTAATGAAGGTGAATATTTGTAACTAACTTTGACCTATTTAGTTAAATTAGGTGGAATTGTTCTGAGATCAGTCAGACAGGCTGCATGCATGTGTTACCAGTTAAACACAGGCAGATGGCACTGTTGCAGATGGAGTCCAAGAGAGCTTCATGTGTCTCCGTCTTTCTTTCATCCCTCTCTTGTGTGGTTTGCGTCCAGGCTGCATTTATCTTGCAGAACTTACTGGTGATGCCGATGCCTGCCAACGCAGAGGAGGCCAAGAACTCACACTGGCAGGTCAGCAGATCCGCCAGCCTTTTTTTTAAAAGCCTATACAGGCGCTTAACTTTTTTTGTGTGTTTTTCTCTGTCTGCCTTCTCCCCACCTCTTTCCATTCCTAGCCTCTCTCTCGCCTCATACTGAGAGAGAAAAGTCTTGTTGAGTTGAGAGCAGGAGTGTTGCTGGCTCGTAGCCGCACTGTGGTGCAGGGAAACAGATCTCACTTTCACTTTAATTAAGCTCCTCTGTCAAAACACCAAATGAATTCTAAATTAGGAAGCAGTTACATTGAGACTGGAGTTGTATTTCAGGCGTTCCTGCTAAAAATAATATTGAAAAAATGCCTGTGCTGAACAAGATGAGTTAAAAATAAAAGAGGAATAGCTTTGAAAGATTAAAAAACTAAATATATGAAGTAACTTTTGAAATATCTTGTAATAATGAATACTTTTACTCGATAAATGTGTCCATTTCTTTTTCAAATAAGTGTACATTTAAATATCTGTTTTATCTCTCTTTTCTTCTTACCTAGCACCCATGCGTTCATGATGAGGTGTCTGGTATCTCTCTGGTGGGTCTTCCCGCTCTGCAGGCTCTCCTCCACCACTGTCAGTACTTCCAAAATGTCGCTTTTTCTGCCACCACTTGTTACCGAGGCAGACACACTTTTTGCCTTCACCCTCGTTCTAACGAGCCCAGTGGGCCTGGTCTTAAGAGCGACACGTCACTCGGTAAGCTCAGATTTATTTTGAGTTTCTGTTGTTTATTACTGATTAATTAAATCTTTGCATGTTGTTGTTGTGTGTGTTTATTTAGATTCTGAAAACTCTTTATGGTTTTGGAGACGTGACCCCCCCACAGACTCGAGAAGACCTTCCAGCTCTCTTTCTACCTTCAGCACTGTGGTCAGCAGAGCAACTGTACATTATTTTAATAGTAACTTCTGCAGATGTAGAGCCGTTATGGCATTTTAAAAGGTCTGAAATATTGAATATTGAAGCTGTAATCAAATGAATCACAAACTTGTACTTTAAAGAAGCTTCTTTTTTGTTTTCAGCTTGATTCTATCTCAGTGATACAATAGAGTATTAGGGCCACCATGAAATACAATAAATAAATACATTTACAAGAATAAAGCTGCAAATTTACAAGAACAAAGGCATAATTTTACGAGAAAAAGCTTGTAAAATAATTAGAAAAAAGTTGTAATTTATTTTAACTTGATGAAAATTATGTTTTTGGTGTTTCTAACATTCTACTGTGGCATTCCTCTAATGATGGAGGACATAAATTAAGAAAATTAGGCTCAAAACTGCATTTCTGAGTGTTTCTTTATTCAAATTGAGGGATAGGAAATAAAAAATCCAAAAACATTAAGCTGGGCGGGCCATAAGCTTCCTGCTCCACTCTGCATTGAGATGGGAAGAGGGAGCGGTGTTGCTCCATGCCTATAGTCCTGCACACTAATAAAGTTGCAAATTACAAGAACAAAGGCATAATTTTATGAGAAAAACTTGTAAAACAATTGGAAAAAAGTTGTAATTTTACTAAAATCCTCTTGGAAAATTATGAGTTAGTCTCTTATGATAATAAAGTTATAATTTTCTAAATTGTAAGAGGAGAATATACAAAATTGAATAGTCTGTTAACTAAGGAGTTTACAAACAACAGCAAAAAAAGCAATATTATAGAGCTCATGGTCCTTCATTCTGCATTGGTTTCACAAAACTTTGTGATCATGACTTTTTCTCATATTTTACAACTTTATATTTGTAAAATTGCAATTGTAATTTTAGGACTTTATTTTCCTATTTTTTATGGTATCCCTAATGCTCCATCGTACATTGCAAAAGTCAAAAATGTAAATGTATTAAAGCAACTTTATACATGCTCTTTCCTACAATGCCTCAAAACATTGGTCATTTCATCGTGTTATTTATTATATTTTTGTGTTTTTTGAGTCATGGTAACAAAGGAATTTCCCAGTTGTGGGATAACTTAAAGTTTTATCTATGTAGAATTAATCAAATATACAAATTTATTATCCCTATATTGATACATAGGTGATAATTCTTTTATTGTTAGTTTTATTAGAGCCCGTCTCCATCACCCACACCTAACAGCGCCTTCACAGAAAACATTTAGCCATATTACCTAAGTTTTTAAAATTGCATCATATTCTTTGCTTTAAAATCCAATTATTTTTGTTTAAATTTTAATGAAATTAATGTTTATCGTCTCATGCCATCCATTACAGATCAAAGGTTCAGGGCCACACACTCCTAACATTTCATCTGCTTTAAGCATCGCTGATGAACCTCCTGCCAGCAGACTGACGGCTCAAGGTACTATAGAAAGACTAGTTGTTGTTTTTACTTGTGCATTAAGAAAACTTTCCGTGAACCTCGAACTTTTCTGAAAAAATATAAACTTAGTTGTTTTTAACACCAGAAACTTGAATATTGTCTTTTTTTATTGGCTTTTTATGGATCTATCTTATAGGCCAGAGTGACACAGACACAAGCAACTCGGTTACCTCACAGGAATCCCAGCCGTCAGCGGTGGAAAACGCCCTCATTGTTACCCCCGACCTTCTGACGGCACACTGTGGGGTTCTGACCAACCTGCTGGCCATCCTGCCAGATTTCACCCTCACTGCCATCAGACAGAACCAGCTCCTCCACCTCTTGGCCAAGTGAGAAACCAGTCCCCGGCAGTGCCACACTCTCCTGCCTCTTTATCATCTTTTATTTCTATGTGTTCTCATATTATTCATTTGCCTCATCAGTCTGGTGGATGTTGGACTTATTGAGAAATGTCTGACTGAACTGAAGATGCCGAACGTCCTTCCTGGAGAGAGGGAAGAAGTAAAGAGCCAGGTGAAAAAAAATGCTTATAGAAGCACAATTGTAAGGATTTTTTTTTTTCCCTGTAAAATTGTCTTGGTGCAGTGCAGTGACAGTTTGAGTGCAGCACTGGGGGTTTTCAGGGCACCTTTAAATTTCATTTTGAGGGAAATAATTCAGCAGGAAACACTTTTTTTTGTTTTATTTTTACTTTTCTCCGATGTCAGCAATAATGTTTTGTTTTTCATTGTCTTTTCAGTTGGTGACTGCACTTCAGTTCCTGTCTGGATTTTCCAAACTCCTGCAGTCGTGCATCCTCGCAGACAAAGAACTGATTGGTCAGATGGACTTCATGAAACGGCTGTTGTCTACTCTAGTGGCTGTTCTTATGCTGGACATTAAAGGATTAGGTGAGAACCTGATGTCAAGAAGTAATGAAAGCAAATCAAATAAACTGCAAAACAGAAAAAGTACAACATGCAAGTTTTATTCAGTCCTGTTACTTTAGTCCATGCAGTGCTTTTAAATGTGGCTTTGTGGTTCCGTTGTCAGACTTTGTGACTCAGTCTTTACTTCCTTAGATACAGATATTCGGCTTGTGGTTTGTGCATGCTGGGATGACGTGTTCACGCTCCTGGCTGCTCTGCTGAGGAGGAACAGCTCTGCAACACATCCATCTGTCTCTGCTGCTCTGGCGAAACGCTGGCGGTCATTTGCAGGTACACTCATTTTCCACTCGGAGATGGTGAAAGTTGCAAAAGTAGCTCCTAATATGACTTGTTTGTCTGGCATAGCAGCTGTAAATAATTGTTTCTGCATCAAAATACCACCTGTTTACTTTACTGTTGGCAATTTGTCCAAATTTTTTTTACATTTTTGTTTAAGTTTGTAAAGATTTTTGAACTTTCCATTCCAAACGTCATTTAAAAAAAGCACTAACCCTCCACCACTGTGCTTAACAGTGTTAAAAACGCATTTTAAATTAAAAATTAAGGCTTGTATTGATCCGGAATGCTATTGTTTTTATGCTTGTATCCAAGTAACTGACCGTTTGGTTTGTATTTCTGCAGGAACACTATCAGAGTGCATGAATAAGAAGCTCGCAGACCATCATCTCCACACTGTGGCTCTGCAGTTTCTTGCCACAGTTTTCACAGAAGAGACAAAGTGCCGCACTGAAGCAATCACAAACTCTGAACGCAGCTCTCCACTGTTAGACATCTTAAATGGTCCCCCGGCCAACCAGCTGTGTGAATTGTTACTGCAGGTAAGGGGGTGAGGGGGGTGGGGGCCTCGAACGATCATGAGGGTCTCTTCAGTCATCAGCTGTCCTTTTTGTCCCTAGATGGCCACTTCAGCATTTAATAATCAACATCAGTCATTACAGATTCTCCTCCAGGACCTCGAAAAAAAATAAATAAAGCAGATCTACAATCATCCTTACTTGATTCATATCACTGATGTTTAAACCTGGTTCAAAACCTTTTTACAAGAAAATATTTTCACTTCCAATACTTTTTAGTGTATTTGTTAGTATCTTGGTTTGGCCTTACTAAAGCAGTGATAAGTAAACATTTACCAAAAACCAATCGACACATATCCCATCTATTTTATTTTTGACCATATCATCAAACACAACAGATCAAAAAGGTTGATATTAAAATTATTCAGTCTTTTTACGGTGTGATTAAGTGGGAGAAAAGTTTCATATGCAATTTAGAAGTTTAAAGTCCACAGAATTGCATCCAAACTCTCTGTTCATGGCTGAAGGAGGATGACTAATGACTAATTGGAGACTGATTCTATGAACAGAAACCAAAGGTAAAAAAAAAAAAAAATTCTCAAAAGATGAACTCCAAGCTGAAAATGCATCATCAACCACGGTAGACTGTTGAAAGCAAAAAAAAAAAAAACTCAAATGTGACATAAGCTACAAGCCTTCTGATGGCATTTCCTTTGAACAGGCGATGCAACATTGGATTTCTCTGACAAATTTAGCTCCATGTTCACAGATTCAATAATAAGAACATACCAGAGAAGGAAACATAGAGGAGGTCTAGTAATACTTTGTGGTGCATTTGACACAGGATGTCTTAAATCTGTTTAGAGTAGAGTGAGATCTCAAGATTATCAGTGTGTACTGTGGTGGTCATGGGTCTTCCAACAGGATAATTACCCAAACTACACAGATAAACCACCCAAGAATGGTTTAGAGCATAGGTGTCAAACTCACACAAGGGGCCAACATCCAAAACACACCTTAGACCGAATAGGATAAACATTTATTAAAGGTACTGAAGGAGTTACCTGTGGACCGGTGCAGAAGTCTCAATTTAAGTTACAGAAATTGTTTCTTTGGAGAGATGGCCTTAAAAGGTTGACCATTTCTTTCTATATTTTAATGATTTTGTTGAACATCAATCTAAAAGCAATTTATTGTTAAGAGTGAGAAAAGTTTCTTATGAATTCACGAGTTCCTCTTTTGATTGTTGACCTCAGAGCTTTGAGGGGCGGAGCCTCCAAGACCCTTTGAAGAAGCTGACAGGTCGTGCTTTGATGACACTGCTCACCTGCAGTCCCACCGCTCAAAATTTCGCCTCCAAAGGTAATTCCCCAAATTTCAAGCGTGACATAAACTCTTCCCATCATTTTTTTTATTCATAACAAAAAAATAGTGCATTTCTTTAAATATATCAACCATTTTTCCCAATTTCAAGCTAACAGTTTCACCATTTTATCAAAAATCTCAAATCTAAAGCATTTAGATCTCCTTTCTGTTGTAGCTGGTTTGATTGACAGCTGCGTGGAGCAGCTGAGGCAGACACATTCCCAGCTCCAACTGGAGTCGGTCCGACCTGGCAAGGTCTCCCTCCATAAAAAGGTAAGCACAGTCTGGCTGGAAACTTTTCATCTCAGCACGTTCCTGCTCACTGTGAGGCTTTCTTTGCCTCTTGGATAACAATAAAAAAAAAAAAAAACTGATTCCACATGAAAAAGTTTTTGGATAAATATTAGGAAAAATGCTTTGCACTATTCAGCAGAAAGTTCTTCTTCTTTTCCCACCAGGTCTTTAATGAGGGCTTGTTTTTAGTCTGAGACATTTCAGTGTTTTTCTCTTTGTTTCGGGTTTCCATCCTATCAGGAAGCGCTCTATTTAAAGGAGGTGAAGCTGACTGTGGAGATCCTCCGGAGTGCTCTTTACTGCAACGATGAAAGCAAAGTGAGCACTAATGTTGTTTTTTTTCCTAAATAGAACATATGTGCTTCAAAAAAGTATCTTTCTTGTGCACTCAGGAGGTTATATCATGTTAATTAAAGACGTCTTTCTTTTGTCCTCGTTCTTACGTCTTTTACAATGTTTGTGCGTTTGACCTTTTGCTGCTAATCGGTTGTTTATCTGTGTGTGTAGACGGCCGC
This sequence comes from Oryzias melastigma, assembly GCF_002922805.2. Lineage (NCBI taxonomy): Eukaryota > Metazoa > Chordata > Actinopteri > Beloniformes > Adrianichthyidae > Oryzias > Oryzias melastigma. Next base: position 11,080,903 of record NC_050531.1, on the reverse strand, counting down.
CACAGATGCTCGTCTATCTCCGGCCGTACATGCTCTGTGGCCTTGGCTCCTGCTGGATGACCCCACAATGGAAGCAGCACTGGAGGCTTTGTGTGTCTATACAGCCAACTGCACAACAGGTCTGCAGACGTGTTTCTCCGCCGTCAGACTCCATGTCTGTCTGCGTTTGTTTGTGCGGGCTTTGTGCCTCGCCCGTGCCTGTCCATCGCCTCGGTCTGCTGTTTGCAATCTGACTAAGTCATACGCGCCACACTGAGAGCCCCATTGTGCGCTCCAGTGACAACTGAATAACTCACGCTATAAGACCAGTGCCCACTCACAATGGGTGCAGTGTCAGGAGGGTTTTTATTACTTCTTGTATGCGTGTGGTTCAAGACCAGTGGGAGATGTGGATAAAAGAACATCTCTGTCATGGATTCTTGTTTACTTTCTAAGTCTATGAACGTCAGTTGTTGTTTGAGAAGTATGTCCAGAAATATTTTTTTTCCAAAAACGTCAAAATTAGCAAAAAGACGAGATTTAAATAGATGCATTTGGTCCCTTTGATCTGTTTGTGTGACACGATCGCCAATGAAGAAGAAGTAGAAGCTCTAGTATTTCTGCCAGAGCTCCACTTGATTGGCATCCGTTTCTCAGCGGGGGCATGTGAACACTCTGATCTAAACTCAAATGCTCCTGACCTCTCCTCCCCCCCATAAGCTCACGCTGTGAAACACCCCAAGTCTGTGGAGTCATGCACGGTATTTCCCTAAAGGTTATCTGAACGGCAGCTTGTGTTCAGTCTGTATGCAGTCAGGCTTACTATTACACCATCCGCCCTCAGGCTAGCATCCAGTCTCCCGAGACCCCCACCTTTCTACTGACTCTTTCATCTCCGGTCTGCTAACTTCATCCATTGTTAGCTCTGCTACTTCAAGGCCGTTTGTGTTTTCCATCTGTGCTACAAGTCATTTCTGCAAGCATTTTTATTGGACTCCCAAACAGAGAAACAATGAAAACATGTATTATTTTTCTGCAATATATCAGACATGAACTTGTTTTAGAGATTTTTATTTTAGTCTCAGTTTAATTTCATATATATATATATATTTCCAAAAAAATTAAACATAATTGAAAAGTGTATTATTTCCATAATCACATTAAAAAAACTTGAACTTTCATAGAACACAGATTAAGAGTTTAATTGATTCAAAGTATTTCTCTGCTTAATTCTTACATAAATTGAGGCTCCAGTTCTCTGAAGTTTTTTTAACTTACAAAAAACAGTATATCAGACTATTCAAAAAGCATAGAGTACTGTGTAATTCTCAGTTTTTGCCAAAAAAAGACAAAAACTGAGATTATAATCAAATTGATTAAAATTAAGTGTTTTCAAAATGATATGTCAGTCTTCATACTTCAATTGTATTGGTAGGGGATCCAGACCCTTATCAGAAGGAATCATGAAGTAATCTAGAACATTCCAGAAGACTGTTGAAGAGATTTTGGATTGAAGAATGCAGAGTTTACCAACACCAGTGCTGGACCCAAAATGAATGAATGAACTTGATTTTATTCATAACTAGATACCAAAATTCTGACTGACCGTTGAGATTTCACACTGGACTTCCAGCATCCTGGATTCTGTTCCTCAGTCTTTCTCCAAACTCTTGGACCTTGATTCCTAAATGAAAGGCACACTTTACTTTGATCAGAAAACAGGACCTTGAACCTCTGGACAACAGTGTAATCCTTCTTCTGCTTGGCCCAGTTGAGTTGTTTCCACTTGAGACTTGAGGAGCCCGATAGTTGTTGCCCATCTCCCGAATGCGTCTCAATGTGTGTGTGTGTTTTTTTTTTATAATGTGTTCTTTCACCTCATTCCACTCTTTTTAGATGTCTGCAGGTTCCTGAATCTTTTGATAATCTGTTGAAGTGCACGTCATCTCTTTTGATGGTGGATCTTCTGCCACATTTTGTCCTTCTATTAGATTTTCTGTTGATCTTATTGGACACATCGCTTAGCTGTAAACTTTTCTGGCTTACTCAGACTGTTGAAAGGATCAATGATGGGTATTTATCATGTCGGAAGTCTTCCACATATTGAACCGAATTGAGTCAATTGAACTAAACTGAACCAGTTTAATAACATCTGGGGAACCTATGCAGATGCTTTAGTTTAGTAGATGATTAAACTCAGTTTCAAGCATCCATGTCCTGCAGAATTTAGGCAGATTTCTCCAGAGTAGAGTATTCTATTTTTTTGAAATCCTGCTTTTGTGGGTTTAATGAGCTGGAGATCCAATTTTATGTAAGACAAGCAAATAAATAAAAACTTGAAATCAATAATACAATGGGCCCTAGATCTGTATTTTATACAAGTTCAATATTTTGAAAGAAATTATGGAAATTAATACTTTTTCATTATATTTTTTTAAATATAGACTATATACATCTATTACTATTATTATGCTTTTTTATTTATTTTTTAAACTATTTTCAAACTTTTTAAAAATTGTAATTTCTTGTTTTTAATGATCAAATGATGCCCTTTTTATATGTTATTTGCAAATTATTTTGATGTTTTTATGGCCAAATAATGCACAAGTTATATGCTGCAAATTAACTATATTCTAAGGTCTTTCACTAAATTAAATGTTGTGACAACAACAAATAAAAATTATTTATTTATTAAGATGCAGCGAGCGACATCCTCAGCGCATACCTGCTGTTTTGTCAGAAGACTCCACACGTTTCCTGTCAGTCCAGGAATCAGGCTCCTTCATTTCTACAATTTGCATGTTATGTTTATGGAGAATAATTATTCATGCCACTTATTTTGATGTCAGTGCACAATTTTATGTTTTGCTATATATCAGTCTTTAATTTATTTAAGCCTCAGCTGAACAAAATGCAGCTGTAGCCTGAGGCTGGGAAAGATAATACCGCACTTCACTTTATCAAACATTCGGTTAAAAGTAAATGGAGATTTAAAAGAGTAACCTGTCATGGAGGTTTTAGCAGACTCTGATCTGAAGTGAGCACACATTCCCTCGTAAAATTTATGCTCCTCAAATTCTTTGTTTTTTTTTTTCTTCTTCATCATTTTGTGGTTTTTCCCAGACTGTTTTCCTGAAACCACATGCAGCCGTGCGGAGATGCTTTTTACGACGGTGGCAGACAGACGTGCAGCAGACGGACACAGCTTTATTTTTGTTAGTCACCTCTCAGATAAACAGAAAAAAAGTCTATTTTATTGGATTTTTGAAGGGATCTTCAGAGGACAATACTCTCTGAAGAAGCTTTTTGTTTAATTTATTACATCAAGACTGCTGTTAATACAGGAATTTGTGTAGTTTCTTTTCTTTTTATGAAAACCTTTAAAGTACCAGAAAATGTAGACGTTTAAAAATTGTTCTGATATTCAAATATTTCCCTTTAATGTTATCAGTTGATCATTTTGTTCATGATTTTTGGGACGAAGCAAATATTAAAAAAAGATCTGTTTTTTAGCAAAGTTCTGTTTAAAAAAATAAAATAAAATAAAATAAAAATGTGTCATCTTAAACCACTAAATAATACCAAACAAACTAATTTTGATAAACAAGTTTATTTGTTCAGTGAAATATTTGGAGTTCTATTTTCCTTAGATGAAAGCTGAATGTTCATGGAAAACTTGACGTGTTTTGCTTTTCCCTGTTCTCCCAGCATGCAGTGCTCTCTGTGGCAGCAGCCCCTGTGTGGCGCCAGGTGTCAAAGGCTCCTCCTCCTCCTCCAACAGCTCTCTGATGCACAGCGTCATGAAGCTGACCTCGCTCGCCTCAAGCGGTCCTATCCAGAGCCTCGCTTTCTTTCTCCTCGCTAACCTGGCTGCGTCACGTGACTGCAGAGGCATCCTGCAGAAGGTAGCTGGATAAAAATAATCCACAGACGCAAATCAAACAAAGAATTGAGAGAAAAGGATCAGTTTTTCATAATACACGAAATGCTGTATTTGCTGTGATTTCAGAATAATTTTCTTCAAGCGTTCCTGTCAGTGCCAGTGCCAAAGGCACCTGGTTTAAAGGCCACGCCGGCAGATGGGAGCGGAAGCCTCTTGGGTTTGTGGCTGAGACTGCTGGTCATCCTCTCGTCTGCTGAAGATGGCCAGCAGAGCATCCTGAAGGTGACGGGAAGCCTGGAAATGCTGGCAGACCTGGCAACGCATCGCCGACACGCTCTGCTCACCCTCCATAACCTCTGCTTCCACCCCGCAAACAAGTCACATGTCCTCACCAATGGTATGACACTGAAGTTTGTGTTGGATTGGTTTAAGTCCCACTCCGACCATCTTTTGATCTATTTTAAAAGCGTTCCCAGTGGCTTTTTTAATCATGATTGTGACATTTTTAGCCAAAATCAAAAACCATCAGAAAAATGCCACAAGAACATGATAAGGACACCAAAATCACAATTTTCATTGCAGTGGGTCTATAATTTTCACACCGATAATGTTATAGATTATGTGAATTCTTTGTCAGATATAACTCAGTTTGACTTTTCTGCTTGTAACAATGAAGGTGAATTCTGTGAGACTTTTTTTTTTATCTGAGGATCCAAAACAGAAATGTGTTTAAAAACCTACTAAACTCTTCTCAAATGTCCCAGAAAGCAGTTTTTTAAACATAGTTTAACAGAAAATCATCCTTTCATTTCAAAAAGTTTTTTTATTTATCATGTTCATCTTTTGACATTTGTGCCACATTTTTACACATTTTTTTAGTCATCTTACACATTTAACCAACCAGGAAGAAGCGTTTGGAGACTTGTTAATATTGGAAATGAAACTGAAATGAACTAGTTGTGTTTTCTTCTGCATCATGGAAACACTGAGTGAGAGGTTTTTGATCAGCATGATAGCTGAGCATGATAGTGAGTGGGTTGGTGGGGTCTCAGGGCTGGATGAGGGTGTTCAGTTGGAAAGGTGGTGTTGATTTGATCATACTGTAAGCGAATGCTGAGGTTTTACAAGTGGAGACAGCCACAGAGACATGAAGTCGTAGCAACTGGGTTTTGAAACTTCACATGTTTTCATTTGGTGATTCATAACACCATATACCCTCTAACACAAAACAGTTTCTTGTAAGAGTGAATTCCTCAACATAGCATAGAATATCTGAAGCTACATTCACACCACTCTCGTGTTTTGGGCTTTCACGTTCAAAACTATCGCATTCACGCAAGCATCTACGGCCGTTTTTGGGCTCAACGTACAAAACCATTGAATGTGCATTGAAAGTTAAGCTCGGCCATCTTTAACCAATCAGGGTCTTAGGAAGTGACGTTTGGATGGCATCCCTTTAAATTTGTGGAAGTGCCAACCATTTGAAAACTGATCATGGAGGAGAAATTGATAGTTTGTTTCTGGTCAGAATTATGACACCAAGTCTTTCATATATCGAAATAGAGCTGTAAAAAATAAAAATAAGGGGTGAGATTTGCCCCACTTTGATATTTCACACCAAGCTTCTTCCCGCTCAGAAGATGCATGCACTCCAGTTGCGTTTAACCAGCCACTTTCAATGAAAAGTCTATGCAAACACGTGTAGACATCCAAAATTCTGCTCTATGTTTGCCTAGACTTTTCATTGAAAGTGTCGACTTAAACATGTGTCGAGCTGGTGTGTGGGCACTTTAACTGATGGCTCACACCGGACACCAAAGTGCTGCAAAGCGGTACGGAATGGAGGTCACTTCCATTCTCCTCCTTTGTTACCTCGAAGTGCCACAGACTTTCATGGTTGGCTAGCACCGTGCAGTGAATGTTTCGGCGTCTAGTCTATTTTTTTGCACAGGCTGTGGGAAATCCGCGTCAATTCTGGCAGGAAGTCATGCCAAGAAAATCCACCATTTTCAAAATATAACCAGTTTTTCAGAATAAAATAGCGTGATTGACAAATGCGATTATATTTTTGTATCTAAACAGACTGTAAAGATGAAAACACATAAACACAACGCATGAAAACAACAGACATACACATCCATAACACATATGTGCAAAATTAATCGAAATTCTAAAAAAGGCCAAAAACCCCAATTTCACAAAGACACTATTTCCATGAAATCGTGATTATGGGAATAAACCTAAACCAACTCAACCAGGAAGTCAGAAACACACGATGGATGGGAACACGGATTGATTTAATTTGATTCACTAAAAGGGAGCATTTGGGTGACTTCACAATAGTGTCGCGAGCGCATGTGCAGCACAGCTAGTCCTTAGACAGTAGTTTATTATCGCAAATCCAATTTTCACATTTTAATAGTTAATAGAAACGCCGCTACTGAGACACACACAGATCAACGGGGTGGGTCAACTATGGAGAGGGGGTGTGTGAGTTCTAAGTAACTACAGCTGAGCAGATGTAAATAATGTCTGGTGTGAACCGGAGGTTGGGGAGACCACATGCACTCGGCCTGCCCACCGCTTCGCAGTGGTTCCACGTGCGGTATATTACAGATGTGAGTGATGGACGTGCGCTGGTAAATAGTAAAATAAAGAAGTAGCCTTTCCCTGTTTCTCCAGTGTGAACACCAAACGAGCGTTCATGAACCCACGCTTTGCCCAGCAAGCAGGATACTTAAGCTAGCTATTAATCTGTTTTAAATGTTGATCTGTAAACTTCATTGCAAATTTGGCTCTAGCTTTTTGTTCACAGATGCTAGAAACTTTATTGGTTAACAAAAAAAAAGACAAACCACTTGTAGCAAACACACTAAAAGAAAACCCCAATTCACCCCAATTCTTGGCCCTTGTTTTTTTAACAGGTTGTGGTTAGCATGTTTGGTGAAAAGCCAGACAAAAACTCTAAAAAGCTATTAGCTTGTAAATAGGTCAACTTAAGCTTAATAAGAACATCAGACAATCAAGCAGTAAGGTGAAGCTAAGTAATTATAACAAATCTTGATCTCTGATGCAGAATTAAATCATTGTGTTGGGATGGAAGCGTCCAAAATGCAAATCAGTTTACAGTTTAGCTTCAATGCTGCCTCAAAGGGGGGTGTGAATGCTGCAGGTGTGCACAGATGAAAGACGAGGGTGAAGAAAACACAGGAAGCCGCTTAGACAACAAACCCAGCGTATGTGCCCCCCCTCCAATACATCACAAATGCAGGTGGGAGATGCAGCCGTGGTGGTGTGGAAACTGTTAAGTGTCAGTATTTACTGCTTCCTGTGGAAAAGCCGAGACCTTTTTAGATGGTTTGATTTCGAGTACAACTTCAGCCGACGGAGTTTATAGGAAATGAAGAGCGTGCATTCTAATGTCAGTGAGAAGGGGTGTTAAACCAGTGTGACTCACAGGTTTGAGAGTGTTAGCCAGACTGTAGTCGGGAGAACTTTCCTCCCAAAAGAAAATCAAGATGGTTTAGATCAGGGGTGTCAAACTCAATCGCATAAGGAGCCAAAATCCAAAACACACCTTAGGTCACGGTCTGAACAGGATAAACGTTTATTGAACACTCTAAAACTACATTTTTTAAACTTTAAAACTTAACTTTTTGACATAATTATATAGCATTACCTGCGATAATACTAGTGGGATTGTTCTAAGCTGAATTTAGCCGCTGAAGATGCTAGTCCTGATTGCTAAAATTGATAGCTAAAAACGCTGAAGCAGATAGACAGCTAAAATATTAGCTAAATGCCAAATTATCCTAAAAACTACAAAAAAAACTATGCTAGCCAAAACAGCTAGCATATAGCTGAAAAAATAGCTAAACTTCAAAATAGCCTAAAAACTGAAAAAAGCCTAAATTAGCCAAAACAGCTAGCATGTAGCTGACGTATTAGCTAAACTCCGAAATAGCCTAAAAAAAGTCTTAGTAAGTGCCAAAATTGTCCATAAAGCTAGCATAATGCCACTTTTTAAAACTTTAAAACTGTAACTTTTTAACATAATTATGAAAAATAAAAAGGCAGGAATATTATTCCAGGATAAATCCGCTTGAACCTTTAATAATTTTAAATATTTTGCTCTCCATAAAAATATATTTTGTCAAATATATACTGGTTAGAAAGAAATAAGCGCCTATTTCTTGCGCTTATATTAAGCTGGATCCAGACCCCACATGTGATTTAGATTCACTAAAACTGAAAATGCTTTGGAAAACTATTATTCCAAATATATATTGAGCTTTAGATTTGACTTTCTCTATATAATTGGGGTTTTTGTTTCAGAAAAAGCTGTGAACGTCCTGTTATCCTGCCTGGACAATAAAGATATGGAAGCTCGCTGTATTGGAGCATCTGCACTGTGGGCTTTACTGCACAACAACCAGAGGGTACGCTACCACACCTGAACATACTTCTACTGGCTAGTTTTTAAGTGATATAAATACCTGCTTCTTATGTCTGATAAATGTTAAGATTATGACCCCTAAATGCGATTTCAATCCTCAAAAAAGTTTTTGTTCTTTTGCTTTAAAAGGCAAAGACTTCCCTCAAGTGTCCGACTGTTCGGTGGAAAATTAAGGAGGCGCATGCCGTTTCTAAGAAAGGTTTGTTTTTTATCACATCAATGAAACAATGAATTTAAATTTTTAGCCCTTTAACCAGTGTTTAGGTTTTTTGATTTACTGTAACTTTCAACTGTTAACACGATCAACGTAATTCCAGTAGATTGTGAAGGAGAAAAGCCGCTTTTCTCCTTCACAATCTACTGGAATTACGTTGATCGTGTTAACGGTTGAAACTTTCCCATATGTTCAAGATTTTTTGTTTAAGCGTCAAAAAAATTTGTCTTTTTTTTTTAGACGCAGAAACCAAACCTGAAGCGTTGAGCTTCCACCTGCTGAAGTGCCTGGAAAACCTTTCTCATTTACTTAAAAACTAAATATTTGTAATGCTTTTGTGTGTCCTATTTTCTAATTAATAAACTTATTTTGTTTATCTGTTTGCATTTACTTTACTTTAATCTTTCTATAACGTGTTAATTTAAAAGGTGTGATTTTTTTTTTTTTTTTTTTGACACATCCTGTAATTTTGACATATAGTCGAAAAAACACTATAAAACATCCCTTTAGTTTAAGCCTGTTTATTAAAAATACCTATAAAGAGACATTTTTTGTTATTATTTTCCTTTTAAGTCACCCATTTGCTCCCAGTGCTGCTGCTGTAGAATCAGGCTAACAGGAGGAGGAGAAGCCCACTATCTGTAGTGGTTTTAGCCACAGAGTGAGGAGGAAGTGCAGCTCTGGTGCCTCTTCACGCCTCTCATCAATGCAGCTTTCATTCTCTCTCGGCGGGGCAAAATGGAAGCTGTACAAAAGGACCGCTGGTACTTACTGGTACTCCTCTTTCTCACTTTTATCAAAGGTACGGAGATGAAATATGTTTTAATTCCTTCGTGTGTTCTCATCCTTGTGTATATTTTATTAACAGGATATCATCTTTTTTAACAATTTGTCATCAGATTACATACTTAGGGAATGAAATCTATGTATATACAGAAGTTAAATATCAGGGAAGTTTTTTTTTTTAATATATATAATCAAAAATAAACTTTGGCACCTGTTCAGCAGCTTATGTAAGATGTGTTTGTGTAAACAGTTTAATTTGCATAAGTGTCACTACTCAAGTTTGAGCCGCACTATTATAAAAAGAAGTGCTAATTGTTGAGATTATATTTATTTTTTGATTAAATTAAGCCAACTGAGGACTTCTTTAAGTTTTCACTCTAAAAAACATATATAATGGTACCCTTATTAACATAATGCATAATTAAACATTATTTAACTGTTAAATAACAAATTAATAGATACTTGTATGTATTACAAATTAATTTGAATGCATTAATTAACAGTTAATTTATGTTTACTAATCATAACAAAACATTAATAAAGGTTTCACTAAATAATTGTTAAGTGCTATAAGTAATAAAGTGCTAATATATATTTAAAGCTTTTAATTATGCCTGAAGTTATCATTTACTATTATTGGAGTCATTTTTTAATTCAAATTAAATTATTTTAATCTTGCTTTTAACACTTTCACTGACTAATAAAGTTTTATTGCATGAACTGCATTTCTGTGCAGTTGCTCTGCTGCAGAGAGAAGTGGAGACGGTTCGGCTGGAGGAGGGGATGGTTCTCAGCTGCTTGTGTCCCTGGAAGGGGAACCTCAGCATGGTGTCTTGGACGAAAACGTTCGAAAACAATCCGGTGGCTGTGTTCCATCCGGAGTTTGGCAAGTCCTTTTCCCACCGCTACAGAGACAGAGTGGAGTTCCTGAGGACCTCGCCTCTGGACGGGAGCATTTCCATAAAGAACGTCACCCATCAGGACATCGGGAACTACCAGTGTTCTGTCCAGACGTTCCCTCAGGGACCGTGGACCACAGACATTCAGGTGGAGGATTTAGGTAATGAAATGAAATCGTCTGACCACTCTCTGACTCAGCTGATGTTTGGGCTGAAACTGATCCTTCTTCCTCCCATTCAGATGAACCTCCAAGCTTCAACATCACAGATACTGCTCTCCCAGAGGAGGCCCTGGCAGTCGCACAACTGGTAGAAGAGGAGAACAACGCGACCATCAGGTGTATTCAGCCTCACAACGTAACCATCTACCAGGTGATTCTGGAGAGGAAGCTGCGTGAGCACATCTGGAACATTATTGGTGTCTGCAAGCAAGTGGAGGGAGGCCTGGTGAGTGAGGACTACAGCGACAGAGGCAGAGTGGACTGCGCCGACAGCCTGGAAGTCAGCCTGCACCTCACTGGTATCGCACAGGAAGACAGTGGTTTCTATCGCTGTACTTTTAATACAGATGTGGGCGTGCGGACCTACACCATGAAGCTCAACGTTTCCACTCCAGGTAGTAAAAACACACATTATCCATGTGTTTATCTCAGCTGAAGACACTCAAAATTCTTATAATCACAAGAAATATGTCAAAGTTTTTCTTGGATTTTTCATAATTATCCATATTTCCTCTCTTTGAATTCACTCACTCATTGGTTTCATTCTAATAGGCGGATTCAGCTTGAAACTATACATGATGTACGTTTACATTGGAGCTGGAGCTTCTGCAGTTCTCCTCCTCATCGTCATTCTCATACTAGCAATGAGGCGCAGGTAAGAAACACACATTTTATATCCGTAGAATATATTTTTACAGTTTGAGAAATGACATCAGTTACTCTATGCCTAATGAAAAATAAAAAAGTGATAAAAACACATTTGTTTAGACTGAGATGTATTCAAAATTAAAGGAAAACTCCTAAAATGTCTCAAGATGAATGGGTAAATTCATCATTTGCTTGGGATTTTTCCTAAAAATAATCTTCATTTACATGTGTGCACAAAAAAAGAAAGATTTATGCTAAGGAAAAACAAATTTAAACTGTAAAAACAAACGAATTTTGAATTTTAGGTGTCATAAACCAGGTGTTGGTCACTGCTTTGCTGTGAACTCCAAAGCCAATGTAGAATTTTCCTCACATACATTTATGCTCTCAGACTCTTCTTGGACCATTCAGCGATCTAGAAAATTCTCTTGGTCGTCTGTGTTCTGTTAGTGTCGACTTTTGTTCACATTGAAGCCATTGGAGAAAATAAAGGCATAACGAACGTGACACGTGTCAGAATTTATCTGTGGGTCACATGACTCACAGCTTCAACTAAGGAAAAAAAAACATAACATTACATTGCAAGTGCATATTAAAATCAGCACCTGAATATAAAAATAAAACTGATATGGAATTGCATCCAATACATTTCTTTACAGGGGCTGTGACATGCTAGGCCATTAATTTGACATATTTTAAATTAATTTAAAATTACAGCAAGTGATAATAATATATTCTTCACTGCAAAATTTTTCGGATCCTAAACTGAGCTGCAATTTCCAACAGACCTCGGAAATGACATGAAGAAAAAATCCTTCAAATTAATAATTTGTGGTGAAAAATGTATATTTTGTGCAGACAAGTTAATATTTTGTTGGCCCAATTAACTTTCGTGGGCACAAATCAGCTTTTTGTGAGAACAAATTGGCATTTTGTGTGCAAAGATTACCAGTAGCTTTTTGTGGACACCAATTATCTATTTGTGTTCACAAGTTAGCTATTTGTGGGCTCAAATTTGCATTTTGTGCATACAAAGTAAGATTTTTATTAGCATTTTGCAAGGACTGGCAAGTATTTTGTTTGCACAAATTAGCTTTTGTGAGGACAAATTGGCATGTTGCTGGTACAAATGATCATTTTGTGCACAAAGTAGCATCTCATTAGCATTTTGTAGGCACTAATAACTATTTTGTTTCCACAAATTAGCATTTTGTGTGCATAAAATTGGCTTTTGTGGACACAAATTTGTATTTTTTTAGCACAAATTAGCATTTTGTTTGCAAAATTCAGCTTTTCTTGTGACCATATTAGCTTTTTGCGTGAACAAATTAGCGATTGTGTGCATGAATTCGCTTTTGTGGGCGCAAATTTGGATTTTGTGAGCACAAATTACCATTTTTTTTGCGAAGTTTAGCATTTTGTGTGAACACGTTTGCATTTTGTTTGAATAGATTAGCATTTCATTTGAACAAATTAGCATTTCATATGAATAAATTAGAACTTTGTGTGAACAAATTAGAATTTAGTGTGCATAAATTAGCTTTTGTGGACACAAATTTGTATTTTGTAAACACAAGTTACCATTTTGTTTGCAAAATTCTTCATTTTGTGTGAACAAATTAGCATTTTGTTATTTACAAATTAGCTTTTTGTGGGCACAAATTGGTATTTTAGTATTTTCAATTCCTATTTCTAATTGTGTGCACATATTGTTTATAACAAATTCAAATTTCTTCTTTTTTTTTTTTTACAAATTGATAATTTATGGTCATGAAATGGCAAATTGCTAATTTGAGCACACAAATTACGAATACGTGGCCACAAATTATGAATTTGAGGGAACGAGTTTTTAAGTCATGTCCAGGGTTATGTAATTTCCTGCTTATTTTGGTCTCTGTTTTATGCAAAATGAATCTCTTTTTTTACTTACTGCCCCTACAGGTTGAAGTTAAAACTGCGCCTCTGCAGTTAGCATAGGTACTCTAAGTCCATATATTTCTTTCACTAATGAGTGACCCTTATTTATTACTTATTTTTTCATTGCAGTAACTGTTTTGTCTCAGTTGAAGATGATTGACAAATTTGTATAAAGTAAAAACAATATTTATTTATTTATTTATTTTTTAATGGGGAGGTAGAATATTTTTAAGTGATGGACAGCAAATCTCCCTAATCTTAGCATTCAATTAAAAAGTTATGCTGCAACAATAGTAGTATCTTTGATTAAGTTATCACTAACAGTGTATCTAAAGGTCAAAAGGTAAAATAAAACCTCATAAGATGTGATGTAGGACAGATTATAATGCACACTAGCTTAAAAAGGACAGAAATGTCACGCACACATGCTGGAATCAGCAGGTAGATGCTCAGAGTTACACCACACACAAACCAAAATAGCCTCCACTTGTCCGAATGATGCTGCATCGTCAGCTGCATCATCTCCACTTCTGTTTGTTTAATTGTCACCGCAGAAAGCAAAGCAGGCGGGTGGAGTATCGAGTCAAGCTGCACCCGTCTCAGAAACAGGTGAGCGTCGGTTTATTCATTTTGTCCTCCCTCGTCTTTACACTTGACACTTTCAAGGCTCTCCCTTACCTTCTCATCAGATACACACTCAACCACAAAGCTTTCACCCTTCACAGTTAATCTTCTGCACCCAATCATCCGCTAATCTAATCCACCATAATCCACGATCACAAACGACCAGCTGTGCAGTTTGGATGTGCTTGTTGAAACGCTGATCAAACATCTGCTTTTCATATTAACCATGTGTGTGTTTTCTCAGTCCCTTCATTAACACTGAATATGTCCTCGCAGCCCAACGTCTATGAGAACGTAGCTGTGTTCCCGCGGACCACAAAGAAGGCCGGCCAGTTGAGAAACAATCCGGTCTATGCCAACCTGCAGGCCGTGCGCTCGCTCCAAACTAGGCGTCAGAACAGACCGCTGTAGCCAAGCGTGTGAGAAGGTACTTCCTGCCTTCCCCAGCTGTTCGGCCACATCGGTTAGGACTCCTCTGATCAGACGCAGGAAGGAGTTAACAAGCTCTGAAAGCTGACAGGGCTGTCGGGGACGCTCTGACTAATTAAATGCGGTGTGTGATTACTGTTGAGGAAACATTTGTTGTTTTTTGGCACAACAGTACTTGACAGTGAGCGCCGTGCAGAGGAGGAGACAAAAGGCCGTGTTATCATTCTTTTCACTCCTCTAACCCCGAGTAAACCCATTGACAAAAGCCTGTGTAATTGTCCCCCTTTCACTCGCATCCTTCCTGGTTTCCATTCAAACCTTGACAATAGTGTCTAATCATCTAACTGGAAAAGAAAAAAGAAGAAGCAGTCGCTCAGGAATGCATCACATTCAGACTTCTGCTTCCCCGACCCAATGGGTTTCCTTGTCTAGGATGACTGCTTTCTATTTGCAGCCTGCTCTCGGTGTGAAATCTAAACTCTAATTAGCAAAATCCTGGGCTGCAGCTCCTTATGCTGTGTGGATTGATGTGAAAAGTCACTTTTTTGTGATGATTTGTCAGATGTTTTCTAGTCCTTTTGTACATAAGTGTGTAAGGTTTGTGTAATCACATTCATTTATCTCCGTAGAAGTGGAGGCAGTGGCACAGACAGTAATGGAAATGCGGTAATCTGAGGACACGGTAGAAATGTGGAGCGTAATGGGACATTAATGTGGAACCACAAGTTTTTTTTTCTTCTTCCTGGTTACGAGGAAACTGCAGAAGCCTCACGTTTGACTGGAATGATGATGATTGTGATTCTGTACTTGTGATCACAAAAAGTGAAACTGATGTGTCTGGCTGTTGATGACTCCTTGTGGCAAAAAAAAAAAAAACAGTGTTGGGTGAATTTCCTGCAAAAAAAAAATCATCTGTATGTGTTAAAAATAGCTAAAATTCTTCAGATGTTAAACTAAATTACTTTGAAAAATGTCTTTATTTTTACTGTTATTAAAAATGTATTTTTGTCTTCTATTTTATTTAAAATCAAATGAAATTAAATTCTATTTCAAACTATAGCTCTCCTCCAGACGTGTTTGTTTCAATATTACAATTTTTATGATCTTTTTTGGATTAAAAAAAAAATAAATTGTGGCGAGAATGAAAACATTTGTGGGATTAAAACTTTCCAAACTACAGATTTTTACTTGTATTGACTTTGTTCTCACTTTCCTGTCACCACAAGCAGAAATTTAGAAAAAAATATCAGTTTATTGAGTCTATCAGGTTCTTATGAACTTCTAAACAAGAATCAAATTATATTTTTAAATGAGATTGTTCCTAGAAGTCTATTATGTGCTTTAACATGTTAAAAAATACTTTTTTCCTGCTTTTCATTAAGATTCTTGTCGTTAAGCTTAATTTTTAATAGTAATTCTTCTAAAAGGATCAAATTTGTGTGTGTTTTAGAATAAATACAACTAAAACACTAAAAGAGGGTGCTTTTATAGAGTAGTTAAAGTCACATTAGTTGTCAGGCTCATCTGGGATTTGAACTTACAACCGTCCAGTCTCAGGGTGGACGCTCCACCACAAGTCCACTGAGCTGTGTGTGAAAAAAATATTCTATGGCTTCTAAAAGTTAGCCAGAACAGGAACAGTGACAGTACATTCAATTTATTACCTTATTCTTTATCATCAAAAACATCACGTATGTACAATTTGTGGAAACTGTACTCCTACAACCATTTATTCAAAGTGCTATTGACATAGAAAACAAACACAGACAAAAAAAAGAAAAAATGTGGACACAATCATAAACCAACAGGAACTAAAATCTTCGTGACACTTTCACAAGCAGGTGAGCGGCGACAGACCACAACAAAAATCACCAAATAATAAAAGAGGACTCAGATTTCTGCTGCCGTCTCGTGAAATAACCTTCAGTGCAGTGGGATTGATTTACACACATCTAATCAACTATCAATGCAGGCAAATGTGCAAATTCAAAATGTCCCTGTGACAAACTAGAAACCATCATTTATACTAATAAATATAAGTGACAACCAAAGTGTGACTTTAAGACAAAATGTGCTTCTATTGACTCTTTGTTCACACTTTTGGATTTAAAAAAAATTATACTACATGTACTTAGTTTATGGATTTCACAGGTTTGTAAGGATTTTGTGTTTAACAAAAAAAGGAATACTTAAAAACTGGTAAATTGTGGGGAAAAATTGGGTTAAAGATTTAGGGTGTAGACAAACTAGCACTTTTAGCAAAGAAAAAATGAAAAAAGGAATCGAATCGATAAACTTTTTTTTTCCAAGTGTGAAAATGTACTTTTCTTACCCCAATAGGTGAAATATTTAGTAGATTTTTTTAAATAGTTTCTAATTTCTTGTAATTTGAATATTTGAAAAGAAGCAGCTTAGCTTCATGAAGTCAAGTTCCTTCAAAATAAAAGCCTATAGTTTTTATTGGATTACCTGCACACAAAGTAGGGATTGCTGCTGCTTCCTGTTACAAGTTGTAAAGTTTCATTTTTGAGCAAAAACTTCATCATTTTGTTTGTCAAAAAAACAAAACAGTGCACAAACCAACAAATGTCCAAACAGCATAAAGACATTGACCGCTTTAGTGTTTACTTTTATCATGCTGCACTAAAATAAGAACATTTAAGGACAGTGAACACTTCTTATCCAGTTAGCAAATATCTATTGACATTTTTAAATCATTGTAATCTCAGAAAAATAAATGTAGGGTTAACAAACATTTACATGTTTTTTAAGTGAGAAGACGATGAAGAATTCTGATTTAAGGCACTTTTACATCCACTTTACGATTTGTAATCTGTTTTTTTTCATCTTTTTACATTTAAATATAAATGAATTCTCAAAAAAATAATTTATTCCTCCCTCAACAACTCTTCTAAAGGTAGTCTAAATCTAGTGCATCAGAAGTTATTTTTTCTTTATCTTTTTTAAGGTTTTCTTTGACATTTGGAATGAAACAGACATGTGAACTTGGAGATCTGTAAAATAAAACACAACCTTGTGGCCAATCTCCACCAAACAAATATGCTAAAAAAGAAAGCCCATAACCTTAGCCTGATAAAGCATCATTTTACCTCTGCCTTGCCCCTTTAATCCCATTAGAGGAGTCGCTCCCATGTAATTTATCAGCTTCTTGCTATCTATGAAGCTCCTCAAGACCTCAGCAGCTATTAAAATCAAATTGCTGCAGCGAACGGTTGCGCTGGCAGTTTAAAGTGGAGGCTTTGAGGGGACTGCACTTTCATCACTCCTGACACGATGGCCCGCCCCTGTATCCTTGAAGCACATTTCTCAATGACTTTTGCCTTTTGCTGCTTGTAACAGATTAGAGCTGGGGCTGATTCATCACTGCCATCCACGTCAGGCTGTTTTGGTGTGAGGCATTGATCGATTTCACATTCGGGAGAGTGCACCAGGAGTGGGAGGATTATGTGTCAAAACTATTGGAAGGTTCTCTTTAACTGGCTGCTGAGGCGGCACATTCAAGTGATTCCATCAACTTCTGGTTTTAAGGTGGACTTTTAAAGACCCGCTCCGATGGAAATGGTGGTTCTGGTGTTTTAAACACGTTTTGTGGCTTTTTTTCTGATGATGGAGGACGTTTATTAAGAAAATTAAGATTAAAATGTAATTTCTGAGTATTTATTCAACTGTTCTGTAACAGAGACAAATTTCTAACTATTGCCGCTCTGCAGAAACTATGTCCTATAAATTGATCTTTTTTTTATTTTGGCAAAAAAAATGCATCATCATAATTAAAAGCTCAAAAGATGATCAGAGTGGGTCTTTAACGTTTGCTATGACTAAAAAACTAAAGAAAAGCAGGAAGTTTGACATGCATTAAAAAAAACAGTGAAAGGGATTTTTTTTTGGTGCAAACTTTGATGCAATCAAATAATAATAATTAAAAAAAATTGGGAAATAATATATTACATTTACAGATTTGTACATCTTCGGTAGGTTCAGTGTCCAAAACTGTTTCAGCAGTTCACTGTCATTGAAGAGGCCTGACGCTGCAGCTGGACTCACAGCCACCAGAGGGCGACGGTGCTTCTTCCTGGTGACACTCCGACTCCTCCGGATCTTCAGATAGAAAGCTTGAGAAAGTCTGCGCCCGTGGGATAAAAGTCAACGAAAGCCCAACTTCTGAGAACAGCATAAGAAAAAAAAAAGAGGACAAATAAGTTAATCAGTTTCATAAACAAAGCAGAGCTTTTTTCCCCTGCGGCTTATGCTAATCTCAAAAGCAAAAACACTAAAACTGTCATCCCTCGTTAAACTTAAAGCTCCATCATCCCACTGAAAGCAATATAATATAAAAGCAACAGATAAACAATTCAATTTCCCTGCTTCATCTTGTCTGGCATCTCCCTCTCTCCACCTTAATTTAAATTAATTGGACCAATTTGCTCAGGAGTTCATATTGGTTAAACGCACTGAGAGGAAGTAATGGATACTCGTGAGCAGAGGGCTGTTCAAGTGCAACTGTGAGCCCATTAATAATATATTGGAATGCTGTTTGGAGATGTGCAAACAGAGGTGGCCTGAGGATAAAACGGCTGGCTGGCTGCTGATCAGGCGCCGAACACGAAGGAAGTGGCCAATGATCAATATTTCAAAAAGTGCAAAACTTAACAGAAGTCTGTAATCAACTGTAACCTATAAGATATCTAAGAAAGCTCCTGAGGGGAAGCTACTTCATATTGATGTGGGTTAAATCAATTCGTCTGCAGACTTTAATTAGATTGAACAAATTGACCTTTTTTTTTTTTAAGTGCAATAAAAATTGTTGCTTCTTAGTGTAAGATCATCGTGACACACAAATCAAAGAACTGACCAATACAAAACATGGCAATCAAGTGACTGTGTGTGTCAGAGCTGCAGGGAGAGGAGGCTGGTTAAAAATAAAAAAATAAAAAAACAGAGGAGGAGTGTGAACACAGCGGATGCACAAGTAAAGACGGTGAGAATGAAAAACACAGAAAAAGCATTTTCCCGTGTGAGTTAAGGGAAGAGTTTGGGGGAGGAGACACAAAGGGGGCTGTGTGGGTGAGAGGATGAAACCGAAAGAGTATCTGCCATAACAAGTGAGTCATGCATACACACCTTTGTCTGCTAGTCTGTCCTCAGCAGCATTCCCTGAAATACAAAAGAAATAAAGATAGTGTAAAGTAAAGCATTAAGGATGGGAGGCGGACTTCATGGATTGCTGAAACAACTGGTGGGCAACCAGGCATATCCTTTTTCACATCTTTGCCAAGACAATCCCTCTCCTCAACCAAGGCCAATTTAGAGAAAACAGAAAGCTCTGAGGAGATCGAGGAGGTGAAGCAGATCCCATCATTCCCCAAATCTTTGACAACACACTCGTATTAAAAGAAATCAAATCAGAGAAAAGGACAGAGAGGAAATGATGGCGCCAGCTTCTTCCCTCCTCCTCCTCAGCTCTCCCCTATGAGAAGCAGACAGTGATTTGTCAGTGCCTTTTCATTACCACTGAAGGTCGTGTCATCCTATCTGGCCTGGGGTGGCAGCTGCTGGGCCGGAGCAGACAGGACGGGCAAGGAGGGCACACACACATAAAGATATAAAAAAAAAAAAAAAGTACAGACCCCCTCAATACACCAGGAGGCTATTCACGCATGCATGTTGACACACACCTGTCTGCACTTTACTACCTCAGAGTGTAACAACCCAGATGGCAGTCAGGTAACAGCTGTGGCTGCATGCGCCACAAACTGCACATCCGCTCCATTAATTCATATCTCAAAAAAAGCTCAGATGGTCCAATAAAAAAAAGAAACTTTTATTTTTCATTCAATTAGCCTGTAAATGTCATTGAATTCTCACATCTTTTTTGACTTTCTAATGAACAGAAAAATATGCATGAATCAAAAACAAGAATCTTTTTTTTTGCATAAAAGTTGTGAATCCTCCCTGACAGGAACGGCACCTTTTTTTCCCACCAGAAAAACTTTAGTGAACTGATTTTTTTATGCATCAGCAAACTCAGAGAGTTCAGCCGTTTTGGAGAAATGCAAAAGAATGAATAGTAATAAGAAGAAGTGTTACACAAGCGGAAAGTAGGACTATCATCCCTATGTATGCGCCGCCTTTTCAGAATAAAACTTTTATTTCCAGCGTCACTTTTTTCCTTCGACGTTTTTCCCTTAAGACGGAACACGTTCACTGATCGCTTTTAAACGCAGCAATCACAGAAACATCGTATAGGAAACAGATGTGAAATATAGGAAAATAATTGAGCTCCTCTACCTCAGCGCCAGACCCTCCTTTAACCCAGTCAAGTAAAAAAAAAAAACAAATAGGTGAATAAACCTTAACAGGGAAAGGGAAGTGCGTTCCCTAATTATTCCCCTGGATCCGCAGGGTACTTGAAAGCAACCCGAGCATGACTCAGCAAATTTACTGTGCTGATTGGATATTCATAACATTCACAGCAATACAGCCAGGGAGCAAACTCACTCAGCCATCATGGTATAGAAACCTGGTTTTACCTGTATGTACATCCAAAGTATTATTCCAGGAACTAATAGTGTCATAATTACAGATAAAGGGAACCTGCAGCTCCCCGTCTAAAAGTGTGTTACAGAAAAAATGAGCTTTTCCCAGTGAAGCAGAAGGTTTAGGGGAAAAAAAATAATATGATTTATTTCATATATAAATAGCTGCAAAACTACAAAATTTACAGATTTACAAAGCTTATTTAATTTGTGCTTTTTCTTTTTTAATTCTACATCTTGTAAGTTGGAAAAAGCTCAAATGAATACTGAATGGTTGGGATGTTGGAGCCTGGAGGCAGAACTACTTTTAAAACAAACTGTTCTTGATGTGGGCTCAGAGATGCTTTAAAAACTATCATCAGCGATGACAAATCTCTGCATCCACAGCTGAAGCTTAAACTGCTTTCTTAAACAAGACATCTCAGTGAGTTTTTACATTTCAGGAGCTAGATTTATGGAAAAAAAGGATTTGGAATCAGTTTTGAATTGTCTTAACAGGAAAAATATGAAGTTAGTAAAAAGAAAGTCCCACGCAGATCATCTTTTGATCTCTTTTATAAGTGTTCCCAGTGATCTTTTAGTTATGGTGTTGTTTGTATGCAAAAATAAAAAATATGGAGGATATAGCTTCTGCAAAGCGGTAGTAGTATTACATGGATCTAGTCGCCTACATGTGGATGCATCAGAGTAAGTCTTTTTCAAACACAATTTGCTTCATCTGCTCCTGATTCACAACAATTTGGATAAAGAAATACTCAGAAATGCCATTTTAAGCTTAAATGTTTTGATATGTGTCCTCTATCATCAATTTTTCATCTGAGTGGGTTATTTAGTACACTGTATACACAAAATATTTAGTGTTGCAACACTTAAGAACACATACATTAATTGAGGCAAAATGAATTTTCTCATTTTTGTCTTTCTAATCATATATTCTGCTTTTTTCTGTTGAGGAACAATTATAATCCAGCTGGATCGATGACTAACGGAGACCATATTTTGCTAGAAAGAAAAGGAGTCATTAAACTGACAGAAAACTGGTTTGAGTGCTCCCAAATCTAACCCAGAGTACACATTTTCTTACAAACAAGCTCTTTAGAGGTTGGCACACTCAAAATAAAGTCAGCATAGCTCAAATCTTATTCCTAGTATGACCTTTTACCAAGTCACACATGTCAGAAAATGACATTAAAATAAAGTAGCATCTTATTCAGGGCAAGATTATATATTTTTTTATATTTTAAGCTATGAACTTCAGAGCACATGATGCAGGAATCCTACAATCTACAAAGGAAACATGAATCCTGAACAGGTTTTGCAACATTCCATACATCATTTTGAGAGAAAGTCTTACTTATTTCAGCAGAATAAGGACAAATAAAACATACTTTTTAATCCTAGTGATGGTGCACAGCAACTTAAACGGAAGATGGTCATCAGCTGTTGAGCTGCAGCTGTTGTGAGACACTCGTTATGCAAAGCTAATTAGCACATTTGGAAGATGTGATGATAACACGAGAATCTCAGATAAATAGCAAACTAAAAGCCTTGGGGGGTCTGGCTTGTGTCTAAAACATGGAGACCCAACATCAGTGAGAAAACACTGCCCTTGGTAATGTGCGTTCAAGTGACCACCATCCATCCATCCATCCATCCATCCTTCTGCTTTTCTAGGCATGTTTACATTAACCCTGTATAACCATTTGTATCATATTTGATACATGTAATTCTGAGACCCCTATCTCATTAGCATAATCAAACTTTCATTAAAACTCCATTGTATGTGACTTCGTCCATGTTTTCTGCTGTGCTGTACACTATCATTCCACTAGAGGCAGTAGAAGGGCTTTTCCTGCTCATTTCAAAATGGCTGCCCCCGTGACATCTCAAAAACAGTTTTGGAGGGAAAATGTTTTGCTAATTTTCAACTCTTTAGGTTGAGATTAGCTCAGCTATTGTTATTTTATTTTCTTAAATGACTGCTTGCTGTATTGAAAAAAATATAAATTTGTTGATAATTAATTATGTATGACAGTTTCACCATGTTAAAAATGTTTGGAACAAATTTGAGACAATGGCTAAATAAGGTTTTTTCCCCTAAATAATATTTTTTTTTCCAAGCCACACAACGTATTATGATTGAAATTTAAATATTATGAAAAAAAAAGAATTTTCTGCCAATTATTTAAAGAAGTGGGCTTTAGTGGGGTCATCTGGACAAAACAGGTCACGTCTGTCTCACCCAAAAATAGAGAAGTCTCCTTTAAAAAGAGTATGCAAGACATGCCTTTAAAAGTCCAAACATCCCATGTCACAAAGACCTAACGTCCCATCACTCCCAAGAACCACCTTGTTGTCCTCGCCGTCTGATGAGACCTGAAACACACTGATGCATTCAATTTATTCATAGAAAGGAGGAGGAATAATGGCAGTGCTGAGCGTGTACGAGCAGGAGGTGGAGGTTTGTTCTGAGCAGGGCAGATGCATGGGGAAAGTGTGGGAGGACCAGTGGAGACGCCAAGGTGATGGATGACAGAAAAGCCGCTCTGCTCACCAGAGTTTGTAGAAGAAAAGTTTGCAGACGCTCAGCTTGTTTATATAGAATGACCCCCAAGGTGGAACGCTTCCATTTAGTGGATAGGAGGTAAAAAAACGTGTTAATGTCTCCAATCCAAGGCCTGAATTTAACTTTTAAGCTTATCAGGCAACAATTAAATGATAGTGAGAGGAAAAAAAAAAAAACAGGCCTTGCTTTTCAAAAGAAATTCTAACGCTGGATCGACTTTCATCTTTGCCTAGCTTTCTGTTTTGCTTTATCGGTGAAAGCCAAAAGACTTATTATCCCCAGATAAGTCCTCTAATCAACTAAAACCATGGACAGAGGATAATCGCATCAGCTCACTAATCACCTTTTTTTGCTTTAAGTCCTCATCTAGACATTACCGCAGACATGTTTGTTTTCTCGGACATGCACATGGTGGGGATGAAGCGCACAGTATGTCTTTGCCCTTGAGTGCCTGTGTTTCTGTTTCTACTCATCAAGGCAAACTCATCCATGAAAATGATCTCCGTGTATGCTTTTAAAGACCCACTCAGATGAAAACTGTGTCTTTAACATCATTTTCTGATGATGGAGGACATAAAAAAAGAAAGTTAAGCTTAAAATTGCATTTTGGAGTATTAATTTATGTGAAACAGGACCAAAAAAAAAATAAAATTCACTTTGAAAAAAAGCTCATTTGTGACAGAAAATACACTGGGTAGGCAAATTTCTAATAAACTGGCACTCTGCAGAAACAATATTGCAGAAAACAGTATATAATCACCCTTAAATAGTTCAAATGATCATTGAAGTGGGACTTTAAGGTCGTTCTACTGTTTCTATATTGCTTACTCCAATTTTGATGATATCTGAGCTGCATCTACTGGACATTAAATCCAAAGTTCTTCCATAGCAAACCTCTAAAATATGGAACTTTAAGTCGTTTTTACTTTTAGACCTTTGGAAAACACACCCTAAATCATGAAACTCCCACCAATATGTTTGCTAAGCTGATATTTTAGGTTATAGTTTTCAGTTTTTTTATTTCAGTTTATTTCTCATCATGACAAATCAAAGAGATATTTTTAGATTTTCAGAAAAAATAGATTTCGAGATTACCTTAGATGTGTTTGTGATTTATTTATTTGTATTCTTTAGATGTTAAGCTCTTCGTTCAGTCCTGACTTTGTTGTCATTGTGAGCTGATGTTATTTGAAGTCTTACTGTGAACTCCACAAACTTTCCAGATTCAAGTGGATAAAATCGTCCTGACTGACAGCTCTGATCCTCACTGCAAACTATCTTTCTATAATTAAGCTGTTAGCCTCATTAGCACTGGGGTCTACAAAATAGGATAAAAGGCTGAGTGGAAAACTTGTAAGATGAATACAAAATTAAAAATAAAAATCCTATCAATATTAGACATCAGCGCTGAGCTGCTCAACCCTAATCCTCAACATCTACCACCCTGTCTGTCCTCCTGCTCTCCCTGCTGATTACCTGGATCAGGTGAGTTCAGCCAATCAGAATGAGGAGAGTCAGCTAATCAGCAGAGAGCGGTGTAGAGACAGCTGTAAAACAGGCAGCGGTGATAGATCTCAAGGACCGAGTTTAAGCAGCCCTGATTTAGGCTTCCAGAAAAGTGCTAATAGCAAAAAGTAATTTTGACTTCAGCTCATAAATCTTTGCAGGATTTCATTTCCTCAGACTACTAGCCTATGAAAGACAACATAAAATAACCTGCATGCAATAAACAAACTTAACTAGATAGGTAATCAAAATCATTGCATTATAATTTAATCTTATCATGGTATAAAAGTACGTATATATTTGCTTTTTCCAACAGTTTTGTTTTCATTTCTAACACTTTATGAAGATTTTTTTGAAAAAATAAGATTAAAAAAATAAAGCATAATAAACTATGTTTTTGGTTGTTTTTTTTCCCAAAATAGTGTGTTTTATCCTTATATTATCACTCTAGACTGTTTAAAAGACTAAAAGTAATTGTCATAAAGCACATTCGTTATAACAGTATCCCTCATTTGAAAGCCTTCATCTGTTTGTCGACATAAACCAGTTTGAGGCTTTGATTTTTGTCCTTGACCAGCGTGTTTGTGTTTCCTCATGGTTGTAGGTACAGAGGGATTGTTGCTTTCCCTCTGAAGGCCGGTGTTACTGTTGGTGAATTTTTTTGTAAAATGTCAAGTTTTGCAAAAATCCTCATTAGCACTGCACATATTGTCCTCTCTCTGACATCCTGTTCTCCACTTGTCTTTCCTTTAAAAGCAGGTACAAATAAATAACACTGCAGTGAGTCTGGTAATTAGTAGGTTCTCTGTTGTACCTTGGTAACTGTACAGATCCCCCACACTGGTTTGACGCGTGATGTGCTGCCAGTAGGCACTGCGCGGCAGGGAGATGGACTTGGTTAACGTCTCTCTGGAGTGGCTCTGAAACAGAAAAGATAGAAAATGTGGTGTTTTTTTTTTTTAAATAGTCTGTCACTGTGGGTGACTCATTAGAAAATGCATTTATTAATATACAAGAACCATAAATAGCACTGATTGGGAAGAACATTCAGACAAACTTGCTATATGGTGAGAGGATGACATGTTCTTCTTCTTTTTATTGTAAAAAAATATCATATATATATGTAGCCAAAGGTATTTTTGGAAAAGTTCCCGAAGTAGTGGGGTTCAGGAGCACGGCCATATGGTCAGGCCTCATCAAACACGAGGCCGGCCTACATAAATAAAGAATACAGATGAGATTGGAGAGGGAGGAGGGAGAGAAGGAAGGAAGTAGTGGAGGCCAAGAACATGGGGGTGTCTGAGGATGCTTGGTCCACTGCAGAGACTGAAGGAGGACAGGAATACATTCTAAGAGAAATATTTGCTCTGTTGATGTATTTTGAATTAAGAATTACAGAAAAGAGTTCTGTCAACATCCTGAAGGATTTATGTAAACACGGAGGAGGAGACATCATGAGAAGTCCAGAAAAACAAACTGAAATTATTTAAACTCTTCTGCTGATTACAAGCACAAAAAGAGATGTTGCGTGAAGGCTGTGATACAGTCAGATGTACCTGAGAGCTCTTTTCCATCTCCTCCATCATCCTCTCGTGCTGCTGGGCGATGGCCAGCGTGGCTGAGTGGACCCGCTGGTAGATCATCTCCCCCTCCCGCGTTTGGAACGTGAACAAACCCTCTCCTGTGTCACACATCCTGCACCAGGAACACACACACGCTTTGATCACACCCACTCTCAGACTGCTGATGTACAAATATGCACGGTTGAATGTTCGGTTATGGGGAGGCCGACTGGTGGAAGCAGCCAAGTGAAGTCAAAAAATACACTAAGTGGACACAGTAGACCAACCAAGAGGCTGTTTTACCGATGCAGCTGACACATCTGTGCCTGAAGGGCCCAGCAGCATCCTCTTACAATTTGGAGGATTGTGTGTTGATTTGTAAATAGATTTTCAAAATAAAGTTTTCTTTTTTAAAACAAAAAGGCACAGTTTCCACAAGCACGCACCTGCCGGACTCAAACGTGAACCAGGTGGAATCGCGACCGTATCTCCGCAGGGAGCTGAGAGGCCACATGACCAGTTTGAGGCGAGCGTTGTGAATGTCCCACAGGTAGATGTTTTCATGGGTGATCTGCATGGTGCACTCTCCGTAGATGTCCAGGTTAGGAGTGGGCATGAGGTAAACGTTGAAGCGTTCTGAAAGAGGTCACAGGAAGGTTAGACCAAAGCTGACATCCAAACACAAGTAGATAGACATTTATTAGTTTTAAAGCTGTAGCAGAATCTTAATAACCCAGATCAAGTTCAGTAAACTAGGATAAATTGTACTGGATTAAAATAAATTAATTAATCCAATTTAATTAAATTTTACTGAAAAAATCCAATATGAATTTATTATATCTACATTAAGCTAAGTTCTAATATTTTTTAGGGCAAAAACTGCCATTAGTTAGTATTTAATGTAAGCATTTATTGTATTTGTTTAGTTTAAATAACTAGTTTAATAATTCAACAAAATTGATTTTTTAAAATTTTTTTTGGGTTGTATTAAAGTCTAAATCTAATTAAATTCTGACTCCAATTAATGCAGTAATTAGGTAGTGAGTCCAGTACTGATTAATACGTTCATCGCTAAAGCCAATGATAGTATCTTGGTGTTTAAAGGATTCAACTATGATAGAGATGAATAAGGTCATGGACACCATGAGTAACAAGAATCGGTGTGCGCCATGGGATAAGAAAGCTGCCTGTGGTGCTGCCAAGATCAAAGGAAAACCACAGAGAAGAAAGATGTTTTTTAGGAAATGCGAGGAACTCTCTGAGGCCAAACAAAGCCTGGGCTCTGGCTATCTGCCTGAACAGGAACACCAAAGAAGCACAGAGAAAAAGGGTGTCATGAATGAAGAGTTAGACAGCAGCAGGCACCGAAAGGGTGAACAAATACAACTCGGCAGAATCTTCAAGATTTCATGCCGCCAAAGTATTATTTTGAAAATCATCGGCGTGGTCATGGATGTAGAAGGTTCCGATATCAGATCAAAGAGAAACTACATCAACACAGAAATGAGTATGGAATGGAGTCCATATGTGACAAACTATGTCAGATTGCCTCCAACAGAGACAAAGTGAGCACAGAAGAAGGGACCAAACTTCAGACGTTAGAGACATTGATACATATATTGGTCCAGTAAACCTGCCACCGCTGGCCACCTCCAAAGCTTAAGGCAAATCCTGAAGAACGGAGGAATTGGGAATCAATAACAAATACTCTTCAATAGTGGTGAGAGGCTTCATCGATGAACAGATAAGTAGGAGAAATGGAGAAGCGGAGAAGTCTCCATCGAACATTAAGAGCCTGCAGAATGGGAGGCTGAGGAGACTTTGATTCACAGAGATTTCCTATTTGCAAATAAGGATTGGTTGAGGGACAGCATGAGAGCAGAGTGGGATCAGTATAAAGCTGGTCATCATCTCCAAACTACTGAATCAATTTGACTTAAGATTCAACATGAGTCCATCAATTGTAGAATTTTTTAACCAGATTTTATTTTGAAAATATTTTTTCAGGTTACTAGGTACTTAAAGACCCACTTTGATCATCTTTAGATCTATTTTAAAAGCGTTCCCAGTTGTCTTTTAATTATGATTTTGCCGTTTTTACCCAAAATGTAGAAAACTGTTGTTTTCAAGGGCATAGTTTCTGCAGAGCAGTAGAAGGCTATTAGAAAACGGATTTTGCATCACAATTACAATCTTTTACAAACTGCATTTTTTCTGATTCAAAAGCATTTTAATAAATACACTTAATTTAAATACTTTTCAAAAATATGTATCCTCCATCATTGGAAGAATGGCAAAAATACATGTTAAAAACACATTTTTTTATTGGAGTAAGTCTTTCAGCAGATCAAATGTAAAACTTTATTATCAGAATTATAAATTGTTATATTAAGTGCTAAAAAAATACAAAGATTGTTTTAGTAGAAAATGTATTTATTGATTTTCATTAGTTATTTTTGCACTTTAAGTAGTTGAGTAAATTAGACAAAAGCCCCTTTGAAAGACTGTGAAAAGATGGTGTAATAAAAAAAAAATCTGGGAACAATGTGCTAAAAAAAGCCTGGGAAGCTTAAAAAAAGGTAAAACAAAAAGCAGAGAAAACAAGAATGTGTGAAAAAGATTGTTTTTGAATATTCTGTTCAGTTTCTAAAAAGAAACACACAATTTGTTGTTTTGGAGTGCAGATTTATGCAAATAAGACAAAATAAGCAGAAACGCATATTAATCCAATCATAAATTATTCATGACTATCTGCCGTGTTAATCTATGTCATTGATTTAAGCAGAGATGGTGAGGTCAGATGTGAGTTTACTGTCTAATGCTGGAAGCACCAAACATTCAATTCTTGGAATGAAACTTGTTTAAATAAATCTGGGTCCATGTGCAAACAAGTAAGATTTGTCCCTCCAATTAGAACATTATTTGACATGACTAATTAGAACTGTGTTTAATACTGACTCCCTTTAATGTGTAGTTTAAATTAAAATAGGAAACATTGACTAAAAAGCTGCTTGACTTGAACTACAGTTGGGTTAAATGATAAGATTTTGGACCAATGCAACCAATGCAGGCCTCATAGTTTTATCAAGGCATGTGATTGGCCAGTTTATAACTTAAATAATTTGGGCTACAGAGAAGTATCATTATCAAATCTAAACTTTGTGTTATTGTAGACAATTAAATATTAGTATTGGCAAATATCGGCTATCGGCCAAAGTTGCAGGGGAAATATCGGTTATCGTATCGGCCCATCCCTAAATATCATGACATTTTTTTAGCAAGAACATGTTAAAAACAGGAAGTAGAGCAAGACTGGTTCTTCTGAATGACTGAGTAATATCTTTTATCTCTCAATAGAAATCTAGAGATAGTGATCACTCAGTCCAGTTCTCATTTACAGTCAATGGTTGAAATTAAATCAGATTTTTGCCTTTTTTTGGAAGTTTTAGCTGCTCTTTCTTTCTTTTTTTTTCTTGTTGCTTCTTTGATTTCCATCACGAGTTTACAAACGATTGCAGGGAAAGTCCTGTTGTCTCATCTCCTTTCAGTTCCCATTTCCTGTGAGAGGAATATGTGGCGAGGCACATTTATTTCACATGGCTTTAGGAGCCATAATCTCATCCATCTCTATGACAAGCTTCATTACGAGGGAAGCAAGTGATGCACAGCACTTCTCATTAGGCCTGGAACAGAGCCCCGGCCACAGCCTGTGACCCGTGCTTGAACACACACATCTGAACAAGCCTCTGAAGTTGAACCAAGGAGTACTAATGTAACTATAAACTCTAACAGGGGACTCCAAATCAAATATCGACAAAAATGGCCCCTATTAGCAAGGCCTAATTGGACAGTGGTTGTTCCCCTCCCATGACCCTCTCATGTCTCAGTTGCTTTAACACATACAGACCCTGATTGGAACAGCTAACTGCTTGGTGGCAGGCTGACTGAGAGACATTGACCCCGAATGGTTGTCTGTGCTAGCAGGGACTAATTGGGCACTCACCGTTCTGCTCCCGCTGCACCCCCGCTGCTAACAGGTCCGGCTCCCCCAGGCTGATGTCGTTGAGTCTGCAGCCCAGGCACTCCATGCACAGCAGCTTACACCACTCCTCTGCATCCAGCTCTGCAGACCCACACAGCAACACAGTGTCAGTGCTATCAAACAACCACACACTTCTTCTGCATAATTAAAAATAGAAAATACACCAGTGGTGTGGGTGAGTGAATATGCATGTGAGATAAAATGTTCTATGTGAAGAGAAAAGCCTCAAAGACCAACAGGATGGTCAGTGTTATTGACTTGGTTGAGATTAAAGAAAAACAATGTGTTCAGCAGCACTAAGACAAAGCCCAGCCTGCATTTCTCCTCCCTCAGCTGCTGCCATGACTGCAAAAACAGTGAGGCGGTTTCAAAATAAAAGCTGGGAATGCTTAAGTTATATTGTCTGACTGGTAATCTGCCTTATTAAATAAAACACATTTTTAAAGTTCAGAAAATGAAACATTTAGATTGTTTTTTTTAAAGAAAGCAGCAAATTATGTTTTAACCAGTTCATTTAGGTTTCAACTGGTATTTGAGTCAAACCCAGTCCAGAAATCTTTCATTAAATTCAGAGCAAAAATGTAAAAAAAAAAAAATCTAAAGGTAAATAACACTAATCTAAAAAAAAACAAAGGTCTTGCTTATTTAAGTTGTGAGAAAAAAAACAATTATGGAATCAAACCAAGAAGTTTTAGCTGACTCATGTAAAAAAAAAGTAACACCTTCAAAAAAAAAAATCAAAATTTTTATGTTGGCTCATTAACATAAAAAAGGTATTCCACACAGAATTAACTAATCCATTTAAACTAGTCGATAACTTAGGGTCTATTCCAACTGGAAAATTTAGTTGGTCTGGACCGAGCCCGCTTAATTTGTTCTGGATTGAGTTCTGAACCTTGCGTTTGGTCCATATTCAGACTGCCGTCAACCAGACTATTTCTGTTCTGAACCAAAGTTGGTCAGCGAAACCACATAACTAAAGATCCCGTCAGTCATTGGACAGGAATTACAAGGCCAACAAGAGAAGTAATAATGGAGTCCTTTGTGATACTTGTTGGGATAGTTCACATATTCAAACGTTTTTTTATTTTGAACGTCTCCCTTAACATTAGGTACAACTTTTTTTTATTATTTTTTACTATGGCACAGAGGTGGCATGCTGCAAGGGCGTTACTGAGAAGGCGTCGGCTATAAATTCACGGTGATAATAATAGATTTTTGGATAAAACAGTGTGAGAAGCTACGTGTCTCGTTATTATTCTGCAACTCTCTTTACATCTTGTAATGCCCGGCTACGGTGGCTGTCTTGGTCCAGTTGTTCAATTCCGAGTACGGAGCCTATTCTGGCTGATGAAACTCAGAGCGAACTGGAGCTCTCAAAACACCTCAAAAGATGGGTCAGAGAGCGGTTCCTGGTCCTGAACCAGGGTCCGCTTTGGTGCATTCAGATGGAAAAATTGTTCCGGATTATTGGAAAAACAAACTCTCAGTCTGAATACACCACTAGAGGCCTAAGAATAGCTTCAAACTTGACTCTAAATACATCATATAAAAAGAAAACATTCTTTTTGTTTACAGCAACAGCAAAAATCTCATGATGTCTTTTTAAATTAAAGCACATACACCTCTGCATAGCAGCGTGAATTCATTCAGGTATTTTAAAGTCTGATGAGACACCATCAAAAGTTGCGCAACACCAGATTATTTATTTATAACAATAAATCTAAATGTAGAGCTTGTAGGTTTAATCTCACATTTTTCTCATTTCTGGATTTTGAGAAATGGACAGTTTGAATTGACATGTTGGCTTTCATAGAAAACCTTCTGCTCCTTTTCTGTGTGAATGATTTAAGGAAAATTTCTAATTAGGGTTAAGTGAAAAGCAATTATTTTTGCAAATTAAACATGGAAGTGTGCGTGACATTTTGGTATTTCTAAATACTGATGTTCTTCTAGTTTCATGAGTCATAATGTGTTTATAATGCTGAAGATTTCAAATGTTACTACGTGGGCTTTTGCTAGGAAGCACTGAAGCGTGAAATGAGACTAACATTTGAGTTGTTTATTTTTTTTGCTGAGCCCTAGGGGATTCTGGGACATGTAAGTACGGTCACTCATGTGTAAAAGGAACACATGTGCAGGTGGGAAAACGCTGTTTCCTTGTCTGTAAACTCAAAAACCATCATGTTACTTGCGGGATCGGTGTTTTCTGTAAATGTGGGTATTGGTCGTAACTGATAAACAGAGATGGAACAGAAAGGTTAAGAAAACGTCTGCTGCAAGGTTTCAAAGACGCATGCAGGAAAGCAGAAACACAGCAGCTCTTTTCTCCCTCATGCCTCCCTAAATTCTTCTCGCTATGGCCTTTAAGTGCTTCTAAACTCCCACGCTTTTTAAGGCCACTGAGTGAAAAATCGGCTAAACAAACACTTCATCAGCACAGAGGCAACCTAGCTACTCTACGTGCCATGCATGAAGAGATATACCAGGTCGAAGTCTCTCTGCGCTTGTGTGTGTGCGTTTCCGTGGATGTGTAGGTGTATGAAGGAAGAGCATGGACTTGCATTCGTATTAACAAGTCAAAAAAATAAAAAAGAAGCAGAATAAAGCTTGAGTGAGAGCATAATGTATGTGACAATCAAATCAGCAGTCAGTCTCTGGTTTCAGTAGAGGAAGTCATTATGCAGACAAATATAATACGTATTCCCACTTGTCTATGCATTTGTCACGTCCAAGCCCTCTGCAGAATTTAAGGGGGATGACATTCTTCACAGCACTCCTAATCTTCAGGTCACCATCTCATTTTTCTTTATGTGCACATATGACAGTTGCTCTCAGGGCTGTCAAAAATATACTCTTCTTTTCCCTTCGAGTGTTTCACTGACAGCACACACAGGCTGACGTTTCATTAGGTTTGTACTTCCAAAATAAGATGTCATGAACACTTTCCCGTCTTGGAAAACAGGACAGTTCAGGAATCTGTGAGTGCGCTTTAAAAAAAAAAGAAAAAAAAGGTCTCCCAATAAGCTTGCAGATTGCTTTACAGTTGCCAAGTTCAGCTTTAAATCCACACTTCCATTGACATTGCACCACAGTGAAGAGGCGGGATGCCAAGCAAAATTCTTATCAACGTGGGCTCTTGAGCAATCCGGGCCAGCTGGCACCACACAATAGCCGTTGCCTTTTTTTATTTTTTTCAATTAAACTTAAATTGAATAAATTTTAAACGAGCTGTGAAATGACATCTTTGTCTCTCGTGTGTGGGGTTGAACTTTTTAAAAATAGACAAAAAAAATAAAAATGTCCCACTCAAATTCTAAGAAAAGATCATTGAACAGGAGAGAAAAAACGATTTCATTTTTGAGTGACGTGACCTACTTTATCCAAACTCAAAATAGAGTCAAGTGTTTCCAGTAAATACAGTTTTTTCCTCAGCATATGGAGCCATGTCAGGACCCAAATGAATGGTATTTCTTGGTCGTTACTTACTATCCAGATAAAAACAAACCATTAGCTTAGAACATCAGTCACTGTAACAGCAGGCGGATTAATAGTAAGTGTGTTTGTAAGGTTTCCCAGGGAAACACCAAAGTAATCAATCTTTTTGACTCCATTACAAGTGTAACTATGGAGAACAATAGATTACAGGGATACTTATCTGAAGGTAACTGAGGCCGAATCCAAATTCCTCCCCAACTCCTCCGGCTTCTCCCTACCTCTCCAATTGTAGGGGCATTTGAAGGGGTAGGGGTGCACAAAATAGTTTTTATGGGGTAGCCATAATCGCAGAGAAATGGAGAAAGAGGAGAAAACGCATTTCTTCACGTGAGTGTGCTCTGAAGCACAGAAGTTTATATTTAAATGTAAGTAATGGCTTTTTGTTTTAGCTTGACCTTTTTAAAGCTATAAAACCAATGTTGTTATGTATTTCCGAGCACTGGCAGCACCCTGCTAATGTAGCTGTCCGGTGACATCATCGAGTGGGAGTGACGTCTGAATTTGAAGGCACTATTTTCCAAAACTCTACGTTTGGAGGGCTAAATGTAGCCTTAGTGTAACAAAAAATGAGACAAAATACATAATCTATGTTACATTCACTTCTTTTATACATTTAATATTATTTTAGAAGACAAAATATAGTGCAAAAAAAATGCTGGTTTCTTAAGCGCACCAGATAGTATTTTGTATGCACCAGATAGAAACTGATGAGCTCGTGAGCACGAAAAATAAACTGGTAAGCACCAGAAAACTAGTCATTTGTGCACAGGAGACCTTTTCAGAGTCAGCAACAATGTTCCTTGCGGTCTCGCTGTTTGCAGATGTTTTTCCGGGTCTTTTTCTTCTGTTCTTCTACTGCGCAGTGTCCAGCATCCTGATTGGCTGTCAGTCAGTTTCCTCTGTGCAGTGTCTCTTTACGTGCAGCTTGCCAGTTAGTCTACTTCAGTGGTTTTCATTATATATTACTGGGCTTATTTTTGTATGAAAGGTTTGAAGTTTGAGATAAAAGAGGAAAAAAGTTTAGAAAAATGTTAATTTAAAAAAA
>NC_050531.1:11038669-11045960 GCF_002922805.2 Oryzias melastigma | reverse complement strand
AAAAAAAAAAAAAAAAAACGTCTTCCACCACCACTTGTACGGTGATCAGCTGGAAGCAGGACAAAAGTATTGACCAGAGTTGATGGGAGAACAGTTTATTTACAATTGAGTCCGGTGCTCTAATGTTTATTTAAAATGTGCACAGGCTCAAAGAGGGGGGGGGGCTCGTGTCCACACCCCTCTACTGATCCTTGCGCTTTGTCGTGGTGGGGTGTCTCCGTTTTCTCCAATGTTGTCCTGCGACAAGGCTAATTTTAGGTTCCGCCCACCATCGCGGGTACTGCATCCTGTTGTCTCCAGGGGACAGGTCATTCCCATCTTCATCCTCTACCGAGGAGGGAAAACGCACTTTTAGCTCTCTCTGTGAATGATTCCGGGAGGCGGGCAACCCCAACTCTGGCCCAGAATTAACACAATACACACACCCTGTCATAATTATGTGAGCTTGTTGAGTTTTATTACACCTTGCAGCTTTGCTTGTCCAACGTCAGCATTATATTATCTCTGAACCTCACCTAAAACCAGTTAAAAGTGGTTTGTTTCAGCTCAGGGGTTTCACCTGCTTTGGTGAACTGGTGAGTGGCACATGCATTTGTTTTCTTGCTATCTAATTTTCTTTTTTATTTTGATTTCCATTTAGAGGCTCCGTAAAAACAAACAAAACAAACAGACAAAAAAAAAAAAAAAAATCAGAAATCCATTAAAAAAAACATTTCCCTAAAGTACTGCATGGTGGTGGAGTTATCATAGTGTGGACTTTTTTTGTTTTCTCTAAAAAAAAGATGGGAAATTAAATTTCAAGAACACTATAAAAAACATTTACATACAAACTGAATCATTCATTTTTAAAATATTTGAGATTTTTTCATTTTTACAGTTTTTGTATTCGTTTCTTAATAGAAATATTATGGGAAGACCGGAATCTTTAAGTGATATATTCCATAAAAATGTTTCCAAGCATCTGGACAAAAAGCTCCTGCACATTATAGCTGACAAATAATGAATGGCAAAGGTCAACATCGCGGAAATGAAATTCACTAATAGATAAAAGTTGGACCTTCAAGGCTATAATTTCAACAACGTTAAAAGTAAAAACTTATTTGAGAAAATCTGTATTTATAAATTAAAAGAAAAAAAATTATAAAAACTTTTAGAAAAGTACCACTGCAGGCGATTTAAAGAAACTTTATGAGTAGTTATTTCTTAGATGCACTCCATCATGAGGGCGATCATTCACCTGAATAAAAGATGGCAGGATGCATGAGAAAAAATGTTTCTTCTAATAAGTTCTGGTCTTTTCCTGGTATGAACAAACATTTGACACTTGCAGGGATGTTTGCAGTGAGTGACTCAAAGTTGAAATGAAAGGCAAAAGTATTTGAATTTTTTTCTTTCTCTGCAAACAGCCGTACATTTCCAGGCAACTGACCGTCAAGCTGCATGTTGATCTTGAACTTCCTTAGCTCCCCGCACACGTATTAGAAGCAATCTTTATTGTTACACCCCATAACTAGATAGAAACACACCACAAATGATGCTCAATATCTGATTTCATACCTGCACAATGAAAATCAATATTTCAGAACACGTGCTGCCTCTTCTTAATATAGTGGCAAATGAGCTTCACTTTTGCTGAATTCTTCCCCGTCTCCCTCACTTCTTCTTCTTCTTCTTCTTCTTCCTCTGTGCATCTCAGTTTTTGTTCTGCCAGCATCTCTCCCCAAACCACATTTATGACATTTTGTAGATGTGTGTCAGCAGAACACCAAATTACCAGCCCTCTGCTCGTCCTGAGACAGACAAAGACGTCTTGCATGGAGTGAAACGCACATACCTGAATCACAGGCAAACGTCTTGGAAGTGTCATCGCAGAAGATAATGGCGACCGCGTGCTTTTTTGTCTCCCGCGGCATCCGGGTAATGTTCTTGATGCCGTGAAGCTCGGTGATCTGAAGAAGGAAAAAGAGGCGGCAGTGCATTACCTGGAATGAACACGTCTAGAGCAGCAGGAAGACTTAATTGCCATCTTGCGTGGCTTTGCTGAAAGTGCAATAGTGGCTTAGGGCTGATAACAATGGAGGAGCGCAGCAGATATCAAGGGGGGGGGGGATCTTCAGAATAAATAAATAATTTCACTCATCCAGCTGAATACATGAAACTGTTTTTCTAACAGACAATCATAGCTTCTTAATGTAAGATGCTTCCAGTTGTGTAATATACTTAAGGCAAATATGTTATTTACTTAAAACGCACTCTTCATGTTAGCTGAGCTTCACTCCAACACAAAACTTTTTTTTTTCATTTTTGTGCATCTTCTTTAAGTTCTTCCAGTCAGCAGGGAGGAAAATAATCATTAGCCTCTAAATCACTTTACCAGGAGTTTGATCGTGGATAAAAAACAAGAAGATTACATTAAATTGAATACCCCCGGCATTTACAGGCCATTTTGTTCAACAGTATTCACCCAATTCAATCTCCCTAGCAGATAAGGCCCATTACATTATTGTGGTCCATTGTGTGCTAACTGTGGGCCCTCTGCCAGACTGTTAGGAATGAATTAGCTGGGCCCATTGCCCATGCAGGAAGGCTCGACTCTTAGAGGTTAACAGAGCACACCTTATAGCACACAGACTGTACTGAATGTAGACCACAGGACTTTTTAATACTCAGTTTTGACAGAGTGTTATGAATTCTCCTTCACGCTTAGATACGAGCCGTTCAGATGCGTCATTATTGATAGATAGTAGAGATTTTTCTCATGCCCTCAAGGATGGTGTCTGTTTTTTTATGATATGATGCATACATAGCTGCCTATTTTTTCCTCCCACGGGACATCTGTACGTAAGTGACGTAACAAAGGACAGAAAAGAGATTTTTTTATATTTAACAGACATTTAAAGACACACTCCAATGGAAATTGTGTTTTTGGTGTTTTTAACATGTTCTTGTAGCATTTTTCTTATGATGGACGACATAAATAAAATAATTTAAGATTAAAACTGCGTTTCTGATTATTTCTTTATTCATATTGTGTTGGAACAGATCAAACTGCCATGGGCGGGCCAAAGTTTTCCTCATCTGCTATAATTCTGAAGCATCAACTTTCAGACACAATAAATCCATTAACATCTTCACTGGATAGCTCCAATATTGCTTACTATTTTTGTTGGGCTGGAGGAGTGTGAGGGCTGTAAGCTAGTGGGAAAGTCTGGAAATGAAGGGGGGACAGGGTTGCTCCAGACAACTCGAAGGCAAAATTCTAATGAACTACTGCCGCTCTGCAGAAACTTCTAGAAAACGACAGATTTATTTGATTTGGGCTAAAAACTGTATAATGAGGATCAAAAGATCACTGCGAACGCTTTTAAAATCGATCAAAAGATGATCGGAGTGAGGCTTTGTGGGAGTTAGGCACAGTTTGGCAGCTTCACTTTCAGATACTGAGAAATTTAAAAAGCAAATGAAGAAATACAAAGTATTGATGATGTAAAAGAGTAGGGAGCTTCAGATTTTGGCATCAAACAATACAACATAAACTAGTTTTCTGCAAAGTGGCTACTCTGACAGGGTGAAGCTGCAGCAGGTTTTAGGGAGAGACCTAAAATCTACCATAAAACACAAAGGAAAAAGCTTTCTAAAGCTGCTGGACTGGGTCGACTACTGGGACAGCCTGCTGTGATTCTGATAAGTACTTTGCACTTTTGGTGAATAATTGTGAAAAGGAAAAATAACAATGACGGAAAAAAATGTCTAATTCAACAATAACTAGCAAATGAATATATTTAGTTTAAAAGTGTGTTTGTAATTGCATGTTTCAGCAAAATTGGAGATGAGGAAGTGCAGTATTCACTGGTTAATAAATGCTGTGATGTGAAAATACAAAAGAAATCAAGGACAGAACACTCAACTCAATGTTACATTGAACTATCCAAAAATACAAGTTGCTAATAGTTAGATTCACATTCTTGATGTACAAAAAAATGTATCGTCATTGAATTTAGAAATCACTGAAACATGCCAGACTTCCCTGTTTGAGGAAACCAGGCTGACATACAGCCTATTCAGACAAGCACACAACTCACCCACTGAGCAAAGGTTGCACCTTTCAAAGTAAAAGAAGATTTCAAAAAAGAAACGGGCTATAAGAAAAACAACTACTTCAAGCGGAGTCTGTTTGGTCAAACCTTAAGGTTGGATAGACTTTTTCAAAATATTTTATGACCAAAGAGTTTGTGTGTGTGTTTGACAGCCAAATGGGATTCTTTTGTGAGCAATAGCACATGTTTGTTTGACAGGAAAAGACAATCTTTAAATACCGCCAGCATCAAAAACAGACAGACCTAGTCCAATCCCAGGCACAAATGTGGAATTTAACTGGATAAATAATTTTTAAAAGCATTTTTCTCATGTTTTTAGGAGGGAAATTAAAACAGAACACATGCTCCACCCTAAAAGACTAATCCAAAGCTGTTATTCCAAAACAGAAAAGGTGAGGAAAAATTATCTTTAGCTGGACAGACTGTCATTATTCCACCAGCAGACAGCTCAATTCATCACCAAACCAGATATGATTA
This sequence comes from Oryzias melastigma, assembly GCF_002922805.2. Lineage (NCBI taxonomy): Eukaryota > Metazoa > Chordata > Actinopteri > Beloniformes > Adrianichthyidae > Oryzias > Oryzias melastigma. Next base: position 11,041,386 of record NC_050531.1, on the reverse strand, counting down.
CATACCTGTATTTCTGTGCTGTAGATACTTTAGCTTAGAGATCCTCAACCTGTTTTAGCTACAAAACAGTTTCATGTATAAATATAGAACCAATTAATAACAGTAAGCAACATTTCAAAAGTCAAAATGTATGTTTTGATGTTTATTATAACTGATACATAGATTTTAAAAGACCATTTCATGAAATCAAGTTATTGAAATAAAGCTAAAAAAAGACAAATCTTTACTTAGAACTATTTAAAAGTGTAACATTTCCTGTGAAAATCCACCTGTTTTGTAATGTGCCAATGTCAGAAAGTCAGGAAATGTAGCACACACACAACAAAATAACTTTTCAGAGAGCGAAAATATCTCTAAAAATACTTAGGGACTATTAACTGAGTGGATGAAGGCTATCCAGCTGGTAAAGTGTGAAAAAGAGAGAAGAGGAAATAAATAAATCAGAAAAAAAACAAGTCTTGTGTAAATCAGGCAAGAAACAGAAAATAAAAGCGCAGCAGAGTGAATGAAGCCTTTAGACTGGACTTTTCTGGGTCTTTTTGGCAATGCATTACCAGATGCACTGGTCCATGCACGCACCCATCGCTCACTGAAGCCCCGGTTGCGTGCGACACCTCCGGGAGGACTCTCCGTGTGGCAGCATGATGAAGGAGGCCGACGGCGCTTCATTCACGCAACATGACGGATGCTAAGGCAGCAAACAGCGCCAACAAAGTGATCTAAACATCAGCCCAGCATGTACTGGCATAAAAAAAAAAAAGTCGAAAACGCATCATAATCATAAGGCAGCTGCTTTCTTTTAGTACACAAAACTACAACCAGATTGCTGGAAAGCAACTACTTTCTGCTCTTTTCATCACAGTCAAATGTTGTTCTTGATGATTCTTCTTTAAAATCCTTTCCACTCACTGGGATAATGAGTCATAATTGAAATATTTCAAAGGACTTAGGAGGTAAGGAGAGAGATATTATGCACAAGATCATTACTTTCAAAAGAGAGGAAAATGGCCCCACAGGACAAGACAGAGACACAAAGTGTGCCGTAATAGATCTTTAACCGTCAACTGAGACCAACGGACGGAACAATTTAGATAAAGATGAAAACAAGGTTATTATCCTGTTTTAAATAGCTCAGTGATATGATTCTTTAGGCTTGGAGGCTGCTTTTGCAAAGGGAAAAAAGGAAACAAGATCTCATACAAGAAGCTGTGCAATTAAAGAAGAAAGAAGAAGAAGCAGCACAGAATTAGTTGAACCTTGTTGCTGTATTATAAAGAGAAATGTGTCTTCTTTTGTGGATTTGCACTTTTTGCTGTGTCGTGTTCTACCAGTTGAACTAATTAATTCCACCAGCTGGCTGAAATTGCTAAATTAAAGTGTTGCTTGGTAATTGTGTGCTGCATGTCAATGTCAGAAGCATTTAGACTCGACCAAATGTGCCTGCCTGAGCGTCAGCATAACTGTATCTACAACAAAGCTTGTGCTATGCAGAAAAACACAGATAATGATTATAGAAATGATGTGCATAAAAAAAAAACACACAAATAAAAACCTGCTCTGCATTTTAGCTTGAAATATTCAGCACCTTTAGAGAAGGAAGAACAGTTTTTGTTTTTCCAACAAACACAAAAATCCAAATAGCGATGCCATCTTAGGTCATCTTTTCTAAAAGATAGAATCTCAGAAGAGTTGCCAGTTTTTACCCTCTTAAAGATAATTTGGCAAAGGATAAAGCATAACTGAAAAATATTTCAGTAAGAAATGTGTTATAAGTGTTTTTTTTTACCTTGTGGAAGCTCCTAAAGTATGCTGCCTTCTCGTCTGGGTACTTTTCTAATCGTCGGGGTCCTTTACTGGAGGCCTTCTTGAACACCAGCCAACACCTCCTGAAGATCTGGCGACAGAAAATAGTTACAAATGTTCCTTAGATCCCAGCAACACTGGAAAACTGGAAAAGCACAGCACAATCTGACAGTGTACAATCTCGTTAATGTTTTATTATGTTTTTAAAATGAGTTTTATTTTAAAATCTTGCACATCATCTATTATTAAAATTTCCTGAAAAGCAGAACTCTAAGCAAGTCCTATTTTTTTTAAGTGGGGAAAAACAAGAAAGCAGAGTCATTCTATTATAAGACCACGGGATTATCTGGCCTGCACTTGACATTTTATATTGAACTTATTGCACACACACAGAGGTTCTGGAGTCCATCTTTTGTTAATTGCATAGTTCAGCGATGCTAGACTGAACATTACAGTTCTTCGTTTTTTTTTTTTACTCCAAGAAAGCTGTTCCTTATATTTAAACACAGCACCAGCGACTGATCATAGTGACAGCATGCAAGGCTACATTCAAATTGACACAATTTTCTTGTGGGGTTACAGTTTTTTTCAGTCACCGATTCAGTGATGAAAGCAATTTGTAATATTCATCATATATATTCTTAAACGTCACACTCTCTTTTAGGTAATGTTTGAAATAAACCAAAAAAAAACTAAACTTAAACCAAAATCCAGGAAATCACACAATAAAAAAAAATGTACATTGGTGCAGAAATTAATAATTAGCTTCTACAAAAAAAACAAGAATTATGTCCTTCACAGACCATTTACTTCTTCTTTAGGAGGCTCTTCTATCCCCCACTTGTTCCCTGTATTGATGAAAGCGTTTTAAGGTTCTGGAGTGGCCCAGCCAGTCCGCGGACCTCAGTTCAATA
>NC_050531.1:11030186-11038643 GCF_002922805.2 Oryzias melastigma | reverse complement strand
ACACAATAAAAAAAATGTACATTGGTGCAGAAATTAATAATTAGCTTCTACAAAAAAAAAAATTCTGTCCTTCAACAACCCTTTATTTCTTCTTTAAGAGGCTCTTCTATCCCCTCTTGTTCCCTGTATTGATGAAAGCGTTTTAAGGTTCTGGAGTGGCCCAGCCAGTCCGCGGACCTCAGTTCAATAGAATCTGTGAAGGGAGTTGAAAGTCTGTGCTGCCCAGCAACAGCCCAAAAACCATAACACCTCTCGAGAAGATCTGCATGGAAGAATGGACCAAAATAGCAGTTACAGCAACTTGGTGAAGACCTACAGGAAACATTTGACATCTGTCATTGCCAAACGGGGTTGAATTACAAAGTACTGAGGTGAGGTTTTGTTATTGACAAACCACTAATATCCAAATGAATTATTTAAAAATCATTCAATGTGGGTTCCTGGATGCTTTTTTAAAAAATATGTCTCAAAGTTGAGGTAAAGCTATGATGAGCATTACAGACCTCTCTTATATTTTTAAATGGGACAACTTGTTGAACCGAGACCAGCAAATACTTTTTGTACCTTGCTGTGTGTCACTCACATAATTTCTGCTTTAGTTTTTATTAAATATCTTTTCTGAATATTTTCCGATTTCTTAAAATACTAGTAGCGTCGTTCTGATCAAATAAAAAATGAACACACAGTAGGTTCATGTGTTGCAGGCTAAAATAAAGCAGACAGTGGGATTATAACCATTGAACATAGATATGCAAACAGTCATGCTTTCAAACTGATCCTCACAGTCACATTTCCAAACAGCTGCAGGTGTCAAGTCTCTACTGGTATCTGCAGCACTTCAGAGCTGCTGCACAGTAACCAGAGAAGGTTGTGCTCCACAGTGAGTTTCTACCATTATCACTCACTGTTTTACACTGTTTTGCTAAACGTGTTAGATTATCTGCAATATTCAATTGGTTACTATTTAGAAAATACACAAAAGTATTTTATTTCAACCACTATCTAAGATAATGGACACGTCTGATACCCAACTTTGGCTTTAAAGTAGACTCATTGTAATTGTTGTTTTTTTAGGTTTAAAACTTGCGATTTTGTTATATATGGACATATTATCATAGTGTGGAGGTCAAAATCTGAATATCTAAAATCTGTGCTATTTTAAATTTGGTACATTTTTTCCAAGAGGTCATTCAATATTACGGATGTTTCAGATCCTTGGACTGTGGTAGATCAAGGAGACCACAACTGATGGACATGAGGGGTCAGGTGAGGCCCGAGATATTGTTGATCTTAAGGACTTGTCACTGAAGATGATGTTATTTCTGTTTTTTGCATAAACTAATCGTGTTAATGATAGTGTATACTTCCTGATCTCAATTTGCAACTCAATGTTCGGATTTCCTTAAAGCCCAACCTTATCAAAAGTGGTGCCCCTCATTGTCTTGACTGTTTCTCTTGAAGATCAGATGCTTGGGATAATGCATGTTCTGCACACATACATAGAAAAAACTCAGAGGTTTTGAAGGAAAGGTCAACTTTTTGTGTTGTAGGTTGAAACTAATTTGGGGTTCAACAAAACAGAGGCTCTTTCCCTGGATTGTCCAAGTAATTGAGTTTTCTTTTACAACGTGGGGTTCACAGACCCCTATGGGTTAGGGTTAGCAGTTGGTCTTTATTTTTCACTTCTCTGCTCCCATCTTAAGCCAGATAGTGCTTGCCTCTGAGATCTCACACAACCAGAGGGGCAGTTTCTGATTATTAATGGTTCCTTGAAATAAGCTCGTCTGGTAATACAGCAGCCCCCGTTTTCCAAGCGAAACACTCCAACGAATGCTTTGAACGCGAATTTTGAGGTACTTGCGTAATTCTAGCTTTCTAAGTAGCATGAAAGAGATGTCTCACCAGCTTGTTTGCTGGTGCACAGCGAGAAGAGGTGCTTATCTTGAATGACGTCGTGTCATATAGAAAGGTGATCACCAGCAATGCAGGATTGACGTAATGAGATAAGTGCTTCAGAGAAATACGCGGGGGAGCGCTACCCATAGAGAGGCATCTCATTCATACTACTCAGAGAAACGGGGTTACACAAGAAACTTACAGTCTTTGACTGTGAAGGACAGCAGAAGTACTTCTCGTTACCAAAATATGCTGATCTGAAGATACAGGCAAATAATGTGTGATAACCCTAAAACAGCAGGAGATGAGGGCTCTCAATGATCATTACTGCTTAATAAATAGAAGGAAAATGCTGCCTAATCGTCCAAGAAGCCTCTCACTTCAATCCATACTTTTAAATACATTATTTTTATTTGCTCTGACACATCTGCTGCTAAGATTCTGATTAAATAAATGAGCTGTACCAAAAAAAAGGAGAATATTTGGGAGGGGGGCAGGAAAAGCTGCCTTTTACCCCCTCGTCGTGACTGAATTTGATCAAGTTTACAGATCAGTTACTGAGTCATGTTTAGTGCACAGAAGTGATATTACATTCTCACATCTTTTCATCTCAATAACAACATGACATCAAAACAACGTAGTTGGGACTCAACTGGGTCAGTAAATTAACTAAAACGTTTCCTTTTCTGCTATAAAGACATAATAAATAATAAACTAGTTAGCGATGTTTCAAGGGATTTTTGGGCCAGCCTTTATGGTTTTATTGAAGAAAATATATATATCTATCATTGCCAACTATATTAAGGGATTATAAATGTTCACCAAAAAGCCTATTAAGATGCATCTTCTTACACAAACAGAAGAAAAACAGATGTTTGTTTCTTTTGTCCCCCTATTTACCATATCCTCTGGAGTTTGTCGTATAATTTTTCATAGTTTGGACAGGGGTCAGACTTATACTCAGAAGTGACCTTTTGTTATTTTTTTTAAAAACCATAAATGGACTCATATATTTGTTATTTTCCCACAAACAACCGGTTCCCTCTAGTGTTTGTTTCCCACAAACAACCGCTAATGGACACTGTTGGTATGTATATTAGTATTTGCTATTAACAGCAATGCAGAAGAAAAATTGCTGTCCGAAACAAACATGAAATCTGATCGTTTTTCTCCTAAATTGGATATTTTTTGAATTTGTAACAAGACATTATTATTGTTTCTTTCTTCCTTGGACTAATACGGGACAGCAAGTCAATGAACTGGATCACAGAGGTAATGATCGCCGCAAGAAAAAACTGAATGATCTCATGAACCCAGATATGGACATGTGCTTACCGATGCTTTTCAAAATAATTTTCAAAATAAATAAACTTGATCTCTCAATATCATTCTTGCCTTCTACAATGTAAATTAGATATACAGTTCCATATGGCAACGAGGGTAAAAACTTGACGGTAGCTTTTCCCTTGACTAACAGAATCGTTTAGTTTATGAACACATATTGGACAAGCATTAAGCATCAAATTTGATGTGTGTCGAAAAAGCGGCAGTATACGTTGAAGGACACTCTTCAATAATTCATTTAATATCGCCTTGTCAGCATTTTAAATCAATACCAGTATTGCCAAACCAAATATTGTGATATATCTGAATTAGTTTTTCCCTACACCCCTAGTATATTTATTGAAATTCCTGTTGAGTTTTTACAGATTCAAACTTTTGGATGAGGCTGGAGCTGCTTTTTAAGGTATTGGAAAGACCCATTGGAAGGAAGAGGGTTAGAGTTATAAATAAACACATCCTTTTGTTAAGTATTTATATATTTTATTCAAGACTTAACTATATTCTTTAGTGTACTTCTCTCTTGTTTCTCTAAATGGTCTGATCAGTCAAATATAACCCTGCTTATGGGTCTTGTCAGTTTTCTTATTTTCTCAGTAATGTCTTTTTGAATTTTCTCTTAGATTGTGTTACAAGTGTCTTTAGTTAAGTTTGAGGCCAATACTTTGCCATTTTGTAAATTTATTTTAAAAACTCAATTAAGTTATTTGAGGGTTGTTAAAAAACTTGGATAGTTTTCAATGTGAGTCTTGTCCATAAAAGCATTCTCCACCATAATATATTCTGTTTCTCCTGAGTCTATGAGTGAAAGACATTTGGAAAAGTAAGAAATCACGATCAATCCTCTATCAAGACTTAAAAAAAGCCAACAAAAGCAGAAAAAGCATGGAACGTATTGTCACCAAGCAATGGGTCCTCTGTGGTTTTCCATCTTTAACAGCAGATCCTCCTCTTTCCTGTTGGAGACACTTGCTATCACTCGGTCTGATGTATAATTGCTTTGGGCCACGTGGTTGTATTAGGGAACCACAGCTGTACGATTAATTTGTTTACTCAGCTGGTGTACTTTATGAAAGACCTGCTGAGTTAAACGCTGCACTTTGTAGTAAATGACTATAGCAGATCCCCAGGTCCTTATCAGTCTGCCTTGATGGGTCTCCATTCTGGGTAAGTGTTATACAAGTCCATTATAAGCAGCAAACAGAAGAGAACGGAGCACTGCACGCTTCTTAATGCAGAGCAGATCATTATCTCTACCTCCCAAATAATGCTATAGTAGTAAAAGATACAACCAGGTAATAAAATTCTCCTTTTAAATGGAACACAGAATGTCACCTCCATTATAGTGCCCACATACAGCCCTATACTGCTCCTTTGACACTAACACAAAACTATGTTAATCCATTTTATGTATGGCGATTCCTGCATTTCCAACTTTAAACAGTAAAGTTGGAGCTAGCATGAGTTCTTCTGTTGGAGGCTGAATTGGCATAACGCTGCCAGCACACAAAGTAATTCACCACAGGATTGCTCAGATTAAGTAATTATTTCAGCACAAAAGCAGGCTCTGTGAGATGGCTTCTACATAATAAGGAATGGAGGGTTTGAATGGAAAGGGCCAATTTCGCCTGTTCCAGAGATGTCGATGCTTTGTCAATGCCGCCCTTTTATCAGACCGCTGGTGGGTCTCATTCAGAGAAACTCTTAACATTGATTGTAATTACACACACATGAATGGCAAATACTGTTGGGCTGGCATGAGTCATTTAATTTCACTAAAAAACATTGCACTAATACAATAATGAAGGCAGTTCTTGTGAAAGTAAAAGTCTATATTATTATTACACGTCTACATTCGTGTACCTGCAGAAAATAAGTGTGAACCAAGTTTTCAAATGAGATTTCTAGTTTACAAGATGCAAAGCTATTGTTGGTATTGTTTACTGTGCAGGTCTGGCATGAAGATACTGATTCTTGTTGAAACCTGTGAACCTCAATCAGCAAATGGAGCTGAACAAATCTGCTTTATTCCTTCATATTTATCAGCGAATAAAATACAGATTCCACCTCTCAATGCCAAGTCAGGTTCTAACTTATTTTATTGCTCTGAGCAAGAATCCTTGTAATTTAAGTAAAATAAAAAAAGACACCATCAGCATGGCAAGTATTTATTTCATTTTAAGCAGAGATATACTTAAAACAGAACTGAATTTATATCATGGATGACTGTAGAAATGCATCATTTCAATTGGTACTGTTTTCATCCAGGTCAAAGTTGTGATGATTACACAGGCATGATTTCAATCATTTCAATTATGTAAGATGGAATTTTGACAGGTTTAGGCAAACCTCCAGAGTCCTCTGTGCAAAATTTCTCTGTGAGATGGGCTGATAAACTGCAGTTTTGCAGAGAACACAGAACAGAGCAGCAAAGCAACAATAGATAACACAGAGCTAAAATGATGCCATCCATGGCTCTACACTTTCACAATTTACAAAAAGCAAGAAATGTGTTTACCTTCCCATTTCTCTTCTATCCAGTCAGAGAAAAGAAGTACCAGTACAATAATTTATAAAAGTAAAGTTTAGCTTTTGACACAACACAGGTTTACTTAAATACCCGACTTCTCATTTGTTGCACCGGACTTATTTAGTAACTGGTAAAAAATTTGAGGTGGGTGTGGATCCGGTTCTAGTAGAAAAAATGCTGAATGCAAGTGAGGGCCTGGATTGCATGATTCCCCTGAGTTTCAAAGAGTTTAATTGTTCTTTTTCCATCACAAATCTACAAATTCTTCCACATTTGGAAGCATTGGATGGTGGTCAAGCTTCCCCTGGTATAAGAATTGTCCTTTTCTGAGCAAACATTGTACCGTTGGGTCTTAAGGTTGAAACTTTTTTAGGTTCTTAGCGAGGTTCAACTAATCTTTTCAATGGTTGTTCTCCATTTCAAATAAGCAAAAACACTTTTTTAAGGTTTTTTTTTTTTTTTAAATGGTAACGGCAAATACTTTACCTATGTTTAAATTAAATTATTACTTAAATTAAGATTAGGAAGCACATTTGCAGCTAGAGATTGCATTGTACCAATAGTTTAATGATACAATTCAAGAAACTTAATTTCTTGAACTTCCTATATATTAAAATATTTAAAAAAAATAATAAATATACTAGGAAATTTTAGAATTAGACTACATTTTTTCTCTCAATAATTTATTAACTTCTTTTACTTTATTACTTATATTTGAATGAATTATTAAAGAAAAGGCATTTGCAATAACATTAGCTAACAAGTTTAAATATAAAAGTTTATCTCCTTCATCTTAATTGGTGGACACCCCCAAATATATGGCTTTTGAAAGAAAAAAATAGACCCCCCACCTGCAAATTCCAACTAAAACTGCAACTTTTTCTATTGAACCAATTTATAAATGAATCATACCAAACCACTTGCTAATGTAGATTGCAAAGTCCCATGATTTCAGCCTAAATCGAGCTGCAATTATGCAAATAAATATATTGAATACATAAAACAAGCATTTTCCATGAAAAATAAACCACTACATACCGAAAAGCCTTAACTGATATGAGTCTATTCTAAAAATACCACGCTGGATATCAAGAATACTCTAAAGCTCTGCAGGACATCTCTGCACGGTCCATCACCACACATAACATCGCAGTGTGCAAAACAGGCCGTAGCAAAGGCAACAAGCTGGAAAGAACATTTGAAGGGCAATCCCTTCACATTTGGGTTTTTACAGCGAGAACATATCACAGGAGGTACTTGGCAAGGTGCTCCAATCTAAAAAAATTGCAGCTCCACAACAAAACTGTCGAGGTCAAACCTAAGGAAGATGAGACATCACAGGTTTTTAGCTGACAAGGATGGAGTGGACAAGACTACATTGTGTGATTCAATATTTGACAATTAATTACAGCGGCAAAAAGAAAGTTTAACTCTATAAATCTGTGACTGAGAGGACTGGCAGAGAAGTGAGGAGCTCAGACACCAAAGCAATGACCCATCTTCAGAGCCACAGTCATTTCATTTAAGTGGCCTCAAACACAAAGTCAATTCACTTCACCGAACATTATGAAACTTCTGGCACTATTGAGGAACTGTCTCGTCTTTCAATAAAATACGGCCCCTGTTCCCCCGACGGGCAAAATCACTCATCATTTGGATGAACTGAGGAACCGTCTAAAGACATGAAAATGATTTCCAATGACAGCTCGCCTCAGCTTAATGACTAATCACGCAGCCGAATAAAAATAGCTGTCTGCGAGAAAGAGGGAAGTAGTGAATATTAAAACACATCTGTAATACTTAGGAGGCGCAAATGCATTTATTATTCCTCAGATAATAAAAAGGACAAATGTGGGAAGGATTAGTAACCTCTCGATGATTCATGTCTCACAAACTATGATTTAAAGATGATTGCCTCTGTACTTACAAGCAATACAAGGCATGAGAGTACTTGAATCAAGGTAGCATGCTTAGGCGTGACGGTGTCAGGCGAGAATTTGCAAGTACTTTAAATAGTAAAAAGAATAATTATTTCACTGCTAAGGTAGAAAACACATTTCAATTTAAACAAATCTTAAATGTTGTTTTTTCTTAATTTCCTGGTGGTTTTGTGGAGCCCTTCAATGAGCTGGGTATAGGGGTTAGAGTTCCCTTGGTGGTAATGATGCTTGATGGACAATGACAGACCAAGCCCTGCAATATAAGCTCCTGGTGTTAGCAATCAATTCCAGACAGCGACGGGGTCTGTACTGGGGCTTCCATCTTTATAATTTGATTTGTTATCCCGTCGGACAGTTGTTGCCGCAATCATTGCAGCTATCACTCCTCCAACCTCGACCCCCAGGCTGCGGCACCCACCGCAAATCCTTCCAAGTTTCTGCCACCATTTGAAAAGTTCCCACTCAAATGCTACGTGGAGAAAAAGAAGAAAACGAAAAAAAAAGTTGCTCTTGATCACAGCATCCTCTGTCACTTTGCTGTCACCTTTGACTTCATGCACAGCTCCGCTCTAACCTAACCTCCCCCTTCCCCTGCTGTACTAAAATGTATTTCACACCGCGTTTAAAATGTTTGGACATCCCATAATTTTGTAATTCGCCCCCGACTACAGCTGTTGGCAGGGTGGCAAGCCAGCCGCGCCCCAGTTAATCATAGGTTACTTTATCTGGGCCATTCCAAATCCTCATATG
>NC_050531.1:11010434-11030085 GCF_002922805.2 Oryzias melastigma | reverse complement strand
ACCACCAAGCTTGATTTGCCTTTTGCCCTTCTCGCTCTTCTAAATTTCTCCTCTCCCAGTCCTCATCTTGTTCTTCTGTCTGTGCATGATTGGACGTTCTCATCAAACATTCATGAGCCAAAGTAGTCCCAAAATGTAATATCATAGTTTTTTAGGGACCTTTATTTCATTAGCTGAGGCCTCTGCTGTAGCCACATGGCACACACCATTTAGAATAGACTTCTTCAAGGTGAAAACTGAACCACAGGCAAAAATGAGGCATGGAATATGAAAGACAACTGTTGGTTTTTCTCAAAAACAGAGATTCTGTTCATCCACAAACAGCCCAAAGGGCAAAGCAAGGTGTTAACCCCTTAACACCTTAATTTATTTCAAGCAATGAAAGAATAATTTCACTTGTGTTTTTGCTTTTGAGTAGATGCTACAAAATTGAGTGATTTCAGAGCGGGTTTGTCACAGATTTGCGACAACAGGCATTGAAGACCCAATCCAATGAAAATTGTGTTTTTAACATGTTCATTCATGTAGCATTTTTATCCTAATGGAGGACACACATAATATAATTTAAGTTTAAAACTAGGTTTCTTAGTATTTCTTTATTCTAATGAAATTGGATCAAGAGCAGATAAAAACCAGAGGTTTGAAAGAGCTCGAGTTTGTGACTGAGCAACAGTTATAGATGGACCAAAGTCTCCATTCTCCACTACAATTTTGATTTATCCACTTCCAGACAAAAAGATCCCTTAATCTCTTAACTTTACTTGACCGACAATTTTTTTCTACAGAAACAAAATTCTTTAACAGACACACAAATCTCGTGTTGCACTTACAAATATTTTTAACAGAAAGACAATTTTGTTCTACAAGTACAAAATCTTGTTAAAGTACAACACATTTTAGACACAGGCAATCATTTTGCAACAAATCAAACTTCATATAATTGTCCTTAGTGTAATTAAGTGTCTGGTTTTCAGTTCTTTCTTGTCAGGTTACCTGCGTTGTCACTCTTTTGTTGCTCTATTGGTTTTGTCATGTCAAAGTTTATTTGTTAAATGATCTCCGACATGTTGGGTCTTACACCACCAGTTGCTGACAGTGTAGGGTGGTAGAGAATCTTAAGAGGAGCCATGGTGTATATTTAAGTTCCCTTGAGGGTTGCTGAAAAGGGACCTTACCATTGCGTGTTGTATATGTATCGTGAACTATTCGTAAGGATAATGTTATTTGCATGCACTGACGTACAGGCGACACTGTCGTACTGTGCCTTCACACCACATTCTAGTTGTTTATAATGCATTAATCACAACTGTCCTTACGGGTAGATATGGGCCGTTTAATAACAGGCAAACTAAGCCACAGGGGCAGTAGTGACTAAGCCATTACCAGCTGAAAACAAAGTGTAATTTATGCTCATTTTGCTTGTTACATAAACTGGAGGACCTACATTGCTTTTTTTATCCTAGCAGCATTTTTTGTTTGTTTTTAGAATATTTCATTTAGATAATTAAGGGAATAAATGTTGGTTTCTCCGTCTTCCTGGAACTCATCTTGAGCTGCATTTTTGTGTCAGTCTGTTTTTTTAATCTAATTATTTTTTGCACATTTTGTGATGTTCCACTCCTAAATCTTTCAGAGTAAACTATATTTAAATATAAAATATTGCATTTGGCACACTTAAGAAGACATCTTGTTGAATTAAATATGAGTTATTTTTGCAAGCTTGTTTTCCTACCTGGAAGTGATACGACTTGATCTCTGAGGCTACGTCTTTTGCTCTTTGTGGGTGCCGCCCATTTCATGACATCAAGAGTAGTGCTGCCACAAACGATTATTTTAATAGTCGACTAATCACCGATTATTTTTTCCGATTAGTCAACTAATTGAGTCATGTGCAAACTGGATGTAAAGCTCCAGACTCTGGAAGGGGCTGTTCCCAATTTCATAGGTAACAATGTGAGGACCCACTTGTTTTTGTGGATTTGGAGGGGTTGGTGCTCAGAGCACAGGGTCTTAGAGGAATGCTCAAAGATGTGTGAATGGATCAAAATACCATTTTGGAGTTGTTTTTGCAAGGAATTAACATTATAATACAATTAGCAGTGCAGAAAAGTAGATTTTGCGTGATTTTAACAATAACTTCATGTTGTAAAACCAGGGTGTAGCACATGCTTCATGTGATTTTTCTATCTCTAGTTGGAGAGGGTTTGAATTTTAAAACAGATTTAAAACTTATATTCGCATGATCATATATTATGTATTGCAATGACTTTTACGAAACTTGCAAAGGATTTAATTCATTTCTTTTTTATGCATCTGCGTAGCTGACCTTTCCCACATATGTGCTCATCTAAAAGCATGTTCATAAAGTAATACGCACTAAAAGCTGGACGAAGCTCTGAGACATTAAAGAGATTTATTTTTAGGAGTTTGGTGAAAGCAGCAGCGCAAATGCCAAATCAACTTCGATTCATTCTTACATTGTTGAAAATGTGAAGATTTGTCCTCTTAAAAACTGCACAACTCACAGTATGTTCTTCATTTCATGCGCACTGGTTAAATGGTACAGGATGTATTTTTTTATCCCTTGAAAACTTGAATTTTGACCTTTTTAGGAGAACTTTTTAAATTCTAACTCCTGACCCATGCTGGGCAGAGCAGCAGGAAAACGGTTAAAATCACCAGCGCTGTTTAAGTCTAGACTTCATGATGATTTTGCTGCAATTTATGGAGTGCTAATCAAAAATAGTAGAAAATTATTCCAGAGCAGAGGTGGGTTAGTGTTGAAGTTTCTCCATCAGATACGGCAAAGCAGAGAGAAGAATGAGAGCTGTAAAAACATGAGGCTTAATCTTTGTTTTGTCTTAGGGACTGTGGTCCCAGACAACCAAACTAGGAGAGCAAACAGTTATTTTACAGGGCGGGAGATGAAAAAGGATTACTCTGTGATCATAAAACCATAATCCACCAATACAGTTTAATAAAAGTTTTTTTTTTTGTCTCAGATTTTTAGATACTATTGACTCTAGTGGTGCTGAGGTTGACAGGCGGTGTTTACTATAGCATACAACACTGTGATGGACTTGCAATGCCTGTGTGAAGCATCTTTACGAGGAGACAATTTTGGTTTAAGTCATCATTATGACAATTGCCTGCTCTGTCAAAGCATCCCTCTTCCAAAGCTCTTTATGTATTACAGCTCTAGTCAGCAATCCTCTGCGCGCACACATACACATGCTGCAATTTCCATTTAATCCATGTACAAGGCTGAAGCTTTCACAGTCAATAACACACAGACAAAGAGGAATTTGAGTATGGCAGCGTGCCCTCACCGAAAGCACATCGAGACCAGCGCAGAAACAGGCCAACAAAGCCGTGACGTCTTGTTTCCGCTACGAGACAAAGGTCATCCTTCGCTTTGAATTCTTTGGATGAATTGTCCACAAACAAATTAGAAAAAATTAATGAAAGATATGAAAACTGAAAAAATCCGAATGAAATGTGAGGCAAGCCTCATCTTTTGCCTGCAGCTTCCAGACCAACAAAATTAGCATCTAGGCCAACAAGTGAGAGGTGCTCACATGGAAACCGCCTTAGAAGTAAGAGTCCTCTTGAAGCAAATATAAAGTGCAAGATAAAAGGAACCTTTTGGCAAAAAAGCTTGATTACCATTAGCTGACCAGTTGATTATCATATCAACAGAGACTCCTTAATCAAAGGAAAGTGACCGCTGCTCAGTGTACCGTCAAATAATTGCAAGTTCAGCTGGATTTTAACAAAACAAGTGTTTTCCAGCACACTTTGTTATTTGAATTTCATCAGAAGCCCTAAAAGCAGTAATCCTTACTCGGTGGTGCAGTCAACCCCCCACCACCAAGGATTAATTCTAAAGAGGGGCTCTCTCGCTAACGTTCTCGCTGTTTCTCTGATACGGTTAACTGGAAAAGCAGCAGGCTCTGTGTCTGCAACAACCGTTCCCTCACAAGCAGAGAGCACAGATTTGCGCTCGCTGGAACTAACTTGACTCAGCCACATTTGGTGTGCAAATCAAAGAGGACGCTGGGGGGAACTAAAAAAAAAAAAAAACGCATTTATGTGCACAAGCAAAGGAAATGTGGACTTCTATGTCAGGGAACGGGGTCAGATGGAGTTTGTCACATTGTTTTTGTCTCATTTCCCCCAAAGAACACTCTCCCCTGGAATAAGTGGGGTGTTATTCACTGTCACTCCGTGTCTCAGCATGAAATCATTGAGGAATGCAATTATCACTTTGCCCAACAGACATTTCTCTGAAACCAGAGCAAACAATTGGGGACATGAGGGTGGGCGGGGTGGAGGGTTAAAGCCGACCTTGGTGCCAACTTTTTTGCTTCGGAACTTTCTTTTCATTAAAATAGAGCTAAATCCTAATTCACTGGCACACTTACAAAAAAAAAAAAAAAAACTTCTATATTAACGTCCTCCAGTTGTGCTTTAAAATGAAAACTTTGCCTCATAACTTTCGATTGTTTCGCTACTTCTGTTTCCTCAATTACAGCCTCTAATGAACTACAAAGCTTTTTGCAGGCAACTTGAGCGAGTCGGCTGCAGCATTTCATGCCGCGCTGGGCAGACACCAAACTGTCACCCCCCTCCGCCTCCCCAGTGCTCACCCAGAGGTAAGCTGTCACCTTCTTACTATTAAAAGAAGTCCCATGGGACTGAAAAAGGAAGGAAAGAAGAGTTGCGCAGCCCCAAACAAACAGAAATAAACAAGGCTTCCATACTGACAGAGTGCCACGCATTATTTGCTTACAACTATAAGGGTCAAGCTTTTTGAACAACATGCTATCAAGAGCGCCTAACAAACAACAGCCACGTGAAAATCCTTGTTAGGTTGACAGCCTGATCAAGCTTGCATTATTCATGAAGGCTGGCCGCCTGCATCTAATGCAGATCAGGAATGATATTTTATTTGTTAGGCAAGGCCATAATAATGTTTACCTATGCAGCAGAGTGAACAAATTAACAACACAAACACAAAGACAATAGTCTTAACACAGAGAGACACGGATGCAGCTATCTTTGGCTGTGCTGAATGTGCTTGGCGAGCAGGCTAATGAAAGGTAACTAGAGGAGAGGAACTCATTATAGATTGTGAACGAAACCAAAAAATATAAAAAAAGGTGAGACACTTTTTTTTTTAAAGCATTGTCACACTGAAAAGAAATAAAAGTTGTTCATAGGAGTTCATGTATTTTAATTCTGGTTACAAAATAACAAATATTAAATTGAATTCAGTGGCAAAGCTTTCTAATGAAAGAATGTCTGATTTTAGTCACAAAACAAAAACATTCACAGTGAACACTATTAATTCTCACACATAAAATCAGCCATGCGTGCACTCACATGCAAATACAAACAAGATGCCCACATAGTGTATAGACTCACACACAGAGACACACTGAAAGTGAGCTTAGCTGCAGAGCAGAGCCCCAAGGGCTGCTCTGTTGATTAATGAGGGGAGGATGGCAAGGAGAGAAGGATGAAGCTGAAGTGTTAATGAAGCTATGATAGATTCTTCTAGGCCCTGTTGTTTGTAGGTGAGTCTCTGGAGCATCCGCACACTGTAGCACTACACCTTGAAGCAGATCTGTGAACCCACTGAGACACGGGAAGCAGAGTGACTAATACTTTTGCTTCTCCTAAGTTTTTGTTTGGCAACAATTGTACTGGATTTTGTAGATTTTCTTTGATATTTTTTTGGCAGGATCATTATTTAGTACTCACTGAAACAAAGTTGTAAGACAAACCTAACTTTATATTTAAAGAAAAAATCTGAAAATACTAAAAATTAAATTGATTTAAAAGTACACAGAAACGTGCTAATCGCAGGTTACTGAATATGTCTTTAGCCCATGATGTTCACACTGGAAAAGCAGGAAGGGGCTTCTTCTTCTTTTTATACTGTTTACTGGCGTTTTTCCGCCATTCACAGTTGGAAGAGGCTTGGTGCCAAAAGTCAAAGTGGAGAAAATCTTGGTCCAAGTATTTTCTTTCACAGCTCTATTCCAATATATGCAAGAAATTGTGTCATATAATTGTGGAAAGGAACAAAATGCAGTTATTCATTTCTTCTCCATAGCTAATTTCAAACAGCTGGCATTTCCGGGAATTAAAAGAGTCACTACCAAATCTGAGTCTCTGACTGGTGAAAGTTCAACACATGGTTACATGTTTTGTATGCCGAAAACAACTTGGGTTTCACTAGCTGCGTTTCTATTACACTTATGAGCAAAACTTTATTGAAATTCTAAAAGTATCGAATAATCACAATTTTGCAGTTACACTAATTCCATTAAATCAATAATTATGTGAATAAATCCAAAAAAACATAAGTCATTAAAAACACAATGAGATGAGAACAAGCATTATTTATTTGATTCACCAAAAGGGAGCATTTGGGGGACGTCACAGCAGTGTGGTGCGCACGTGCAGCGCAGCAAGTCTGTAGACAACCCCAGATGCATGTGAAAAGCCTGTTAAAAAATAGCCATTCTAACCAGTAAGCAGCTGAACCTTTTTTCTGTTTGAAAACATGACAGGATTCATTCAAGTTTCTGTCACGGTACTAGCGCTTATTCTTCATTTGTCGAAGGAGACGTCCGGGTCTTATTTTGGCACCGAGCTGCAAAAGCGCGGCTACAGATGAAGCGATGAGGAAATCTTCATGACTTTACGGAGGAGCTGTGCGCAAAAACATTTTTTCGATAAATGCAAGTTTTTTTTAGAAATTGTGCTGTTTCCATTAAGCAATTTTTTTATTGAAAGTCCAATTTGCAAATTTCAGAGTTAATGGAAAAGCAGCTTATGACTTTCTTTTTCTCTGACTGCAACAGTTTTAAACACAGAACCTCAAAACGGGTGTTTACACGTGTTCACATAGGCCTTTCATCAAAATTAATGCACATTGGAGAAGGAGACTACAGCTTGAGACTGTATATGACCCTCTACGCCCAGACAACCTAAAAACCTGCAGCACCCATACAGGTCAACTCTAATACAGGTCAACTCCTGTACAGGTGCAAATGACTAAGGCTTTAGTTGATGTTCCTGTCTGTTCTATTCTGTTTCTTTCCCTACATGACATAGCTTATGAATCGTTTCTGGTTGCTTTTGTTTGTGCACTTATACCGCCTTTACCTACATAAACTAAAAAAAATGCAGTTATCTGGTGGCATTTAACAAATATTCTGTGTTTTTAGTTGTAATTTTCATATATATAATCAGCCCTAAAACAATAAAAATTGCAACTTTTTTCGTTAGGACATCTTAATTAAGTGGTTTTGATTCAGAAGGTCATAACTGTATACGACTTACATTTTAGTACAATTTCATTACACATAAAGTCACCAAAACAGCTTTTACAAAACTTAGTCAGCTGTCATCAATAAAAATCATAATTTGTCTGTAAAAAGGATTTGAAAAAAGCTGTTTTTGCCTAAAAAATGTTTAAAGTACATTTGATTTTAAGTGTTGCTATCTGTAATTTCCACAAGTCCAAGATCAATATTGTCAAAAAGAATTAGAAGGGTTTTTCACTGTTTGAAATCAATGACTCTTGATATCATCCACTATATTTCTAAATAAGAGCAAGGCAACACCACAGTGATGCAGTAAAGAATATTCCTATTTATGTGTTTGTGAGCTCACTGAATAGTTAATGTCAGCTAATCAACCATTAACTAATAAAAAACACATTTTTTTGTGCAGATGGAGCATTATTGGGGATCAAAGGAGATTATTGGCGTCTCCGTAAGTATAGTCAATGCTCAGAGCAGAACTGCGAGCAGAAAGGCATTAGCGCCACATGTGTGTGTCACAACTCATGCAGTATTCAACACTGATATTGAGTGTTTTTCTCATATTGTGAAGCCACAGTCTGTAGCAACCTCAAGAGTTGAAAAAGTCAAGATCAATGTCAGGATGGCTTTCTAAAGAGACTACTGGGTTGTCAGTTTGGGTAACGTCTGTGCATCAAGAGGGCAGTGAAGGTGCAAATAAAAGGAATACATTTAGGAATACATTGGTTAACAAATTCCAGCTTAAAAATCAAAACTGTCTTCTTGACTGTGCAAATTCAAATTTTATGAAAATCTATTTCACTCAATTAAAAGCATGAATATGACTAACAGTTATACGCTTTAACTATAAAGGCGCTCCAATTTCTTTAAAATTGACACAAAATGTATCAAAAAAAATATTAGCCATTAAGCTGCCAATAACAATCCCAGAATAACAAAATAAGAGACCGCCAGTAAACCAGAAACTGTTATGCCATCTGTTTAGTTTTGGACATTACTTCCTGAAAATAACAGCATTCGTCCCAGCAAAATGCAAAAACCTTTCCTAAATTATTAAAAACATGAATCAATAATGTGAAACGCTTGAGTAAAACCCAAGCAAAGATTTATTCATGAATGCAACTTTATAATAGAGGTGTATTTCTCATCATGAATGATGACTGTTGAGCTGTTGTTCCCATACCCGGGCAGGGATGCAATTCATCAGGGCTAATAAGAGCTGGTGATTTGTCTGGAGGCCTTTGATTGAAGAAGCTGATCAAAGCTAAATGAAATGACCGTGAGCCTCGTGAAGCAAGCTGATACACTGAATAAAAAATATATATATATTATCAAATCAGGACGAAAATGACAAGAGGCACCAATCAGAAAGCCTTTCTGTACGTCTGATTTTGAACATAAAATATAAGCACAGAAATAATAAATATTCTCAATATTTATGTTTATGGTCCACTGGAAGTAGGATTCTTCGGATGACAAATCTGACAATCCCCAGCCAGTCACTGTCAATAGCGAGGGCCTAAAAGTGGTAAGATCCTATCTTAAACGGCTGTGGCATCTTGGACAATAGACACATTCTTACTCGATACTCTGATGATTGTCCTCATATAGGCCACCGGTGGCTGGACAGAAACACTTGTGTCAGCAACAGTTGAGTGACAAAAGAAGCATAAACAAAGATGGGAGGAGAGCAGCACTGTGTGCAGGGAAGTGCTTAAAGACTAATACCGCCTGAATTTGTCTCTATGGGAAATGAGTGTTTGAGGAAAAACAAGATTTCCTATGCTAATGTTTAATCTTGGACTGTAAGCTGCATGCTGTTTTGTTTTTTAATACCGGGTGAGATTTGTATGATCTCTTTGAACAGCTTAAAGCTTACAGGGAACAGAAAATGTATTATTTAATAGCAAGTGCTCATGTATTTTAATATTTTGTTATAGAGTATGAGTACAAGTTAAAGAGTTTGTATTCTGCTTTATTATTTTTCTGCATTTGGCAAAAACTGCATAAAAATGAGTCTGTTTCTTGTGTGAAATTTTCATCAAATCTTAAAGTTAGATTAAAATGCAGGATAATATATCAATAAAACCAACAGTGAGGGTTGTGAATTATCAGTGAGACACAGAAATAAAAGTGGACAAACAAAACTCAAACCTTGAAGAACAAACAAGTTGAGAAATATGAGCTGCTTAGGGTGTAACCGAGTGTTGGGAAAGAGGATAAATATGAGTAGTAAAATCACATGGGAATTAAAATAAAATCATGTGATGCCGCAGGTGGGAAAGGAGGGCAGCTGAGACATCTGGGTGTTAAGAGGAACATGGATAGTAAATATATATATTTATATATAAAGATAAAAAGAAAAATTCCTTTCATATTTATTATAAAACTCAAACAATGAACCATTTTTATTTGGCACAAATAATAAATGAGTTGTTTTTCTTTTGTATTATTAAGAGAACTTCTTAAAAAAAAAAAGGAAAAAAAATAAAATGACATTTTCATTGTGTTGGTCCACACTTAAATCAAACACTCATTGAGGGAAAAAGAAACAAATAATGGAAAGAAATTAAAGTTTAGGATTTTTTAGTCTAGGTAAAAATTATCTAATACTTTCAACTTTAAATAGAACTAATATTAGAAGTTGTTCTTCCCCCAATAATAGTGTATTTTTTCCTCCCACATTTCTATGCTTCATTACAGGGTAGCCATGGAGCTATAAAAGCAGATGCTAGTATTACTCTTTTATTATTGCAATGTGTAATTTTCTGGGCTTTTGCATTCACCAAAGCACTTCTTATCTTGTTTATTCCAGTTCTATCTTTGAAACAGAGTTCTCTAACATTTCTCTGCATGAACAAAAGTTGTTATCCTTTCATTAAGCTGCAGTGTTTTTCTTTTAACAGTAAATTGCACTTGTAGACAGCTGCAGAAAAAAAATGGTTGCACTAAGGTTATTGTGAATAGTTCACTCATAAAAAAGCAATTTTAAGATGCCAGATTGTCGAAATGTAAATTCAGAACTGTTGGTATCTTTATTCCAAATTATATCCTTGCGTTTAGGATGATAAATAACTCTGCAGTCCTGTCTGTTGGTTTGCCGTTATTTATTTACTTCCAGACGTACAGCTGATTGCATTTTCACTCCTCATTTTCAAGCAGATGTGATGCATTTTTAATGTGTTTTCTGTTTTGACATTTAATGTTCCGGTTTGACCGAGACTCTCTCTCCATAAAGCACTTCAGTTGTAGTTGTGCTTTTTCTGCTTTACATTATATAAATATACTTTATCTTTTTCAAGTCAGAGTTTGTTGGCTTTCGCTCTGTTGTCCCCCTAAACTTTGAAGTAAAAGTCAAACCGATGTTGCGGTCGACTTATCACACATCTGCTGGCACTTTAAAATCTCATAAACTGAATGCATCTGACGGATTTGTGCTCTTAAAAAATCAGAACAGCCAACAGAAGATCCCCCATTTGAAAAAAAAAAAAAAAATTCGGCTACTATTAGGAGCATTTTTCTTCATTAGGGAGTTAGTGTACTGAGAAGGGGGTAATTTGTTGTCACATACCCTCAGAGAAAGAACGCTGTATTTCCCCTCTTTCATATGTTAAATTATCTTTTGGTAAACTAACATGTTTTTGTGCATTTTCTGTTATTATTTTACTCCCACACTCATCGTGTTTTGCTGGTGGGCTTCCCATAACGACCTACATATGCTAAATTGTTTTAGGTAAACATAAGCTCGTCTGGTTATGTCCTAATCAGTTGCATATTAAACTAAAAGAGGTGTCAGAAATCCCATTTTTTTCCCAGTTCTGTAAAGTTGTCTCAGAAAGAGAATGCCTTCTTTATTCATTGTATAAACAATTGACCATCAGGGAAATATCTCTTTTTAGAGTCCACAAGGCAACTGTTATTCCTTTTCTTATTTATGTTTATTACAATTTAAATTGTAATCACAGTCATTTATTTCCAATAAACAAATGCTGTTCTATAATTTTGGCATAAAAGAACAGAGATTCATCTTAATTACCTGTGTTGCGATTAATCATCTGCTAATATGACACAGTTACAACAGCGCTTCAGGCTGTGGCTAACGTGTTTTCCGCAGAGAAGATGGATTCAAATATAATGACCTCTTAAGCAATACATGCAGATGTTTGACCGCTTCATGATAAACAATGCTTAAACCAGGCTGATCTGACCAGCAGAAGTCTTAGAACATAAAAATTCTAATTTATTTTTTTGAACTAAAGAAAAAAAAGCTGTCCCCAGTATTTTCATACATTTATTATATGAACAGCAAATTACTTTCTGGCAGCTGGAAGCAAATTAGCTCTCATGTTATTAACAAGTAGAGGCAAGCAGTGTAAATTGATTTTTTCATTTAAATGTGTTAGAGGAAACTATCTCAATCAACAAGTACGATTTGTCTTGGGAATGTCTAAAGCCGTATATATTTACACATTACTTAGAGTAATTTTATCCTTTAAGCTTTTTTCTACAAACCAAGATCAACAATTTTCTTCCATACAGAAAACTTTAGTTTTTTTGTAATAAAGCTAAAATAAGAGTTAGAAAGTCCACACTTTCAATATTTCATACTTGAGGGATTATTGAACAGCGAAGTGTTGCTCTGTTTAATTCTTAGGCATTATATAGTAGTTGATCATGTTTTGGTTGCCATGGTGATCATCCAGCATCCACAGCATCCTCTGGACTGAATATTAAAGGGATGACGAACCAAAAAAGATTCTCTTCCAAACAAATGTACCTTAAAAGAAACAAAGTAACTCAAAACAGGGATTTGGTTCAGTATTTAAACAGGAAAAAAAATGCAGTTTGTACCTCGAGCTGCACAAAATTAGGAACAGTCACATTATCTTTTTTTATTTAAACTCTAATTTTCGTCTAACCAGAATATTTTGTAACAGAAAAAAAAAGACTAACTGGAAAAATAAGAATCTAAGCAGAAAATGATGTTATATAGACAAACTGAAAAAAATATTTAGAACATCAAAGACACACCAAATTAAAAAAATAACATCCATCGATCAACTTTACTCACTCTCTATGTTGGGGTCATGGAGCCTATCTCAGCTACTGATGAATACAATACAATAATCACAATGATCACCATCTTAAATCCTGTGTAACTTATGCTCACACTACTCACTTTCTACATTTTACTTTACAAAGTAAAAATACCATTCATTATTTCAAGAAAATAAAAGTTTAAAGCTTGAATTAATAAACAGCTTTCAATTTATTGGAAACTATGATGCTTACAAAGTTCCCATGAATAAATTTAAGGAGAAATTTGACAGGTATAGTTGTGAATGATCATTTAAAGTTGATGTAAAACTACATGTATGTTGTTTATTATTAAAATCCTGTTTGTTCCTGTTGCAGATTTTTGCTCATGCAGCTCCTGCATTTACATCACGACTAAACTGTTTTCACAATAACAAATGAAGCGTAACCAGAGGTTTTTTTGAGTATAAACTGTATTTAAATAATTCACTCCTACCTATGTGATATTGGATCTCCAGCTCATTAAAATGTCAAAACAGAAGATAGAATTTGAAACAATTGCTCCCAAACCTGCATTTGCGGCTAACTGGAATCGAGCCTTTTTGCAAACAGAGACTGCACAGAAGGGAGGAAAATATTCAGCTGTTAACCTTTCCTATTTACCACAGCGTTTTCAAGCCTGGGAAACATCTACCTGGACTGAGACTGACATACAAATTACTAAAGGTCATGTTTTTCAGCCTTTCAAGGGGAGCCTATCCCTCAGATTGCATCAAACATTTTTTTTTCCTGAAAGGTAACAAAGCACCTGTATTGATAACAGCAATATCGCTGCTGCTGCCTCCCAGACGACGCTGGATCTTGTTTTTCTGCTGTCAGAGAAACTTCAATTGTTTCTAGCTGTGTAAAGCACTTCGTTTGTTCCCATGAATATTGTATGAAGCACATCAACAGGGTTAAAAATTAATTGGGAATCTGCTCAGCGCTCTGTGGCATTAGATTGTTTACCTGTTTGCTAGGTGCGTTCGTGAAGTGTGAGCTAGTGTTTCAATGCCAAACCGAAGCAGTTGTTGTGTGTGTGTCAGTGCGTGTGCCTTTGCACTGTGTCAGGGGGAATAGCCTGTTGGGGTTATGGAGGGTGCAGTGTGAGGTGATGAATAGGATGCTTTTGTGCTCGGTCCCGCAGCTGTCTACAAACCAGCGAAGGGGAGAAAGGTGAGAAAGAAAGGGGGATAAGGTGAAGTAGATAGTCAGATAAAGGAGAAGAATGAGGAAAGGAGATAAAAGAAGAGGAGAGGAGATGAGAGCAACACAGTTATGTGTGTGTGTGTGGGGGGGGGGGGTGCAGAAGACAAGAAGTGACAAAATAGGTTTGGATGTGAGGAGGAGGAGGAGAATGTGAGAATGCATTCAAAACAGACCACCGCTGTGAATAAAGTTGGAATAATTAAGAGGTGATGTGCATTTATATTTATAGAAGAAATAATATAAGTGTAGAGTTCTGTTCTTCAGGGAAACTGGACTTTAAATGGTTGATCTAGAAGACCTTTAGCTGCTCACCAGAGTAGCGAGCCAGAACGAAGGGAGCTGCAAACGTCTTCCACATCAACCTTTTTTAAGTCTAGTTTCCCTAAAGAGCAGAATCCTGCAGTTATACAAAATGCCATAAAGAAAAACTCTGGTGAGAAATTGCCTCAGTTGGTAATTTTGATAACTCTGCCAAACAGAACTAACCTTATGGCCTCAACCTTCACACATGATGGGGTTTGGAAATGAGCCAATCACAGTGAGGGATGCTGATGACTTTGGCCAAATCTGCTCGTGTTGCTCTGGCCACTTTCATACATATCCCATGAGGAGAACCGCTCAACTGTACAACATTCTAATAAAAATAATGTATAATTCATTTTAAATGCCACAGCAATACAATAGAAGCGGGTGTGAGAGCATTAGAAGGTCAACGGAGATCCAAAGGCTGGATAAGAAATATCTGAAAGACCTTTAAAGTCATAAACACATTAAATAATCATCACATAGGGAGGAATTCGGACTTGCATTGACGGGGATTGTTAAGACAATTCAGATTTGTTTATTGGGGTGAGCTGTCAGTTAGACGTCTGTAACAATGCTTTTGAACTACAAAATGAAAAAAAAAAATACCCCCAAAAATCTGCATTTTAATAAAAATTTTGCTTCAATTTTTTGCCAGAGGCCTTAACTACTTGTGGGAACACAAGTCCCAGCATGCATATATTTATAACATGTATTGTTTGTTTAAAGCTGTCACTTTTTGCCATATTTGAGCTCTTAACTTTAGTCTTCAGGCTTCTATAACTCATGACTTGCTACGATTAAGGGGGTCTTGATTTAATTTTACAAACTTTTGTACAGAGGACAAAGAAAGTGATTTTTTTTTAGTAACTCTTCCCAAGAGATTATAGCCGCCCAAGTGTTAGTGAAAATACAGCGTCACTGCAGAAGCTGCTAAATCTTCTAAAGAAGCTTTTTACCAAAAACAAAAGGTGTTTCTAGTCAGTTTTAGCTACAGTATATTACACTCAGTTTCTTCCCATACTCATTTAAAAAACTAAGAGAATTGTTACTTAAAAAACCCACTCTGATGAAAATTGTGTTTTTAAGATGTTCTTAAAAATTACACCAAACATTTGCATTACTGAGTATTTCTTTATTCAAATCGTTGTGAATCAGGACGAGACAAAAAAAAAAGCTGTTTGAAAAAGATCCTATTTGTTATGTATTTGATCCGCTCCCATCTGATGCATCTATTTGTTAACCGGTAATGTTAGGTTAGAGGTGTGAGGGGCTGTAAGCTAGTGGGGAATTCTGTAAACAGAGAGCTCTCCGTTAAATGCTTGCTCCGTCAGCTCAAGAGGCTTATTTCAAATGAACAACTGCAGCTCTGCAGAAACTATCTTCCAGAGAATGTTATTGATTTTGGCTAAAAACAGCACTTTGATAACCTAAATTCCACTGGAACACTTTTAAAATAGTTTAAGATATTTAGAGTGGGACTTAAAAAATAACCTAATATTATTTTTTTTTCACAAAACAGTTTAGAGTGGCACACAGATGCAAAAGAAAAATTGTAAATAGGAAAAATAACATTTTTTACAAAAGGTTCATTTTGTTAAAATTAAGCTCTCACTAAAAGCATATAAAATTATTTATAAGATCACCCATATTATGTTTTGAACTATAAAATGTAGAATAAAAAGAAACAATTTTTTAGCTTTGCAAAGAAGTTTGCATCTCAGAAAATTCACTTTTTTACAATTATTAGTGTCGTCCGTACTACTAAAAGTAAATGTTTTAGTAAAATTTTGCAACGCAGAACACTACGAGAACGATTCTTCAAATTTCACTTCATAGCCATGAGCATTCATTACATTTTAGTAAACTATAATAGAAAAAAGGCCCGTGATGAACTTCTGATCTGACTAAAGTGCAGCCAGCCTCTTATCCATCAACAACTGGGACACGCGGCAGCCCCCATCCTATCAACCCTGACCAGAAGAAGCAGACAGGTTCATGGATGGATGGATTTCTCATACAATTCACTCAAAACTTGGGAGTTTACAGCCACAGAAAATAAAGACAATATCACAAATAGTGGATATCTGTCAAACTAGGCACACAGTTTGTCTGCTTTGCTGCTGTGTTCCCTCTGCTTCAAAATCCTCCTCGAATATCTAAACCTAACGTGAGCAAATGAATTCATTCGGTCTTCCCACACTGAGGTCCTCTGAGGCTATTGCAGCATGACTTTTTCCTGTGATGCAACAGCAGCTATAGCGGTGGAGGGGCTCACGGAGTGGGCGATCAGGACACAAACTGCTGTTCTCCACAAACAGCAGATTGAAATGCAGAGCTGGCAGCGCCATGGCATCCATACCTCAAGCGCAGCCAGCACAGCATGAGTTCCTCACTCATTTTTATAAAAACGCAGCCTATCAAAAAAAAATATTCAAACCACATAAGCAGAAAGCTAATAAACTGACTCCAGTGGATCTGGGAAGGCTCATTTGCATGTTGACAGATGTGCTTTCCTTAGTTACAGCTCTTTTACGAGCAACTTTTGTCTTCCAAATCTTGACTACTCAACTTTTATTTAATATCTGTGACTATTGCAGAACTTATGCAGATGAGGTCAGGTGATGTGAGGAGGCAGACATCATTAGCCTCCCATCATCACACTTTATCACAGGAGAGGAAGTGTGCCCATGTCTTAGCACACTGAGCAGGAGGTATGAACAAAAGCAGATGGCTTTATGAGTCAGACAATAGGTGCTCATGATTTCAAATACATCCTTTCAGTTTAAGCAGTCGAGGTATTTTCCTCTGGCTCTATCTCAATGAAAATCCATTATGGAGGCACAGAGGAGCTGCCATCACTCTGAATCAGCCAGACTTCAATGAGACTTTCAATACAGAGATTAATTTACAGAGGCTGAAAGAGGACTGATAATTCTAAGGATTCATTTCGCACTGTCTACCTTTTACTGCATAATTCAATGGAGACAAATGTGCCATATCACACCCAAGAATATCAGTCTTCTGTGTTTTGATTTTAATGTTTTTTCACTTAAAATAGAAAAAAAACTTTTTGTTTAATTTATAAAAACAATAAAGTTTTTAACTTTTGAAATGACAGCAGAAGGAGGACTCTATTATTGTTATTGTTTTCCAGCTGCTCTTGTCTGCAAACAACTGGAACTCCTCTTCCTCCACCTCCTCTTCATCCTCCTCTGCGCCAGACAGCAAGTGCAACAGTACTCACCCCCAGTTTCTTACTCCGTATCCTCACGTACCCCTGCTTGACTATGTCGTTGAAGTTGGAAGCCATGGCAAAAGGGTAGCGGGCGGCTTCCTGTCCGAAAGAATGACAATAATGAATAGAATATTACAAAGCAGTCTCGTTCTGAACGGTGGACGCTTTAATTTCAGCCTCGCTCCGTGTGACATTCAGCAGGAGCGGAGGAAGCCGCGGGCAACCTGCTCCGGAGTCGGCTAGCGCTCAGGTTGTCCGAGTTCAGCGTCGCGATCCATCCGGGAGAGGAGGGAGATACCATTCCGCTCACCAGCTGGTTCACTGCTGCCGGAGAGGAGCGGCGCGCGCTTCCTGGACGACACCATCCAAGCAGCAGCAAGGGGGTGGAGATTTCTGCTGAAAAAGGGAAAAGACGCTCTTTTATGTTCGTTTTTTATTTTTCTAAGACGAAAACCATTTTCTTTTTACAACTATTTAAGTATAAAAATAATATTTAACGAAATTACTATGTTTTATCCTCCTTGTTTAAAAAAATGTAAATTAAGATACATAAATTGTGTTTGAAAACGGCATTTTCGCTATGATTAATATTTTTTTTATTTTTTACAATAATAGATAAGATTCAGTGTTTTAAATTACGCTTTTTTAGGCACGCAAGTTCTTAGTATACTCCACTTTATTTTGTATTAAACTGTTGTTTTCTCTTTCCAGACATTTCTGCATTAGTAAAAATGGTGCACTTGAAGTTTGTTTTAAGTACACTTCAATATATAAATATAAGTATTAGCATATTGTAGGAAGTATACTAATTAAATAATTCTCTAGAATAAATTAGAACATTTTAAATTTAAGAATAAAGTATATTAAAATAAACTTCAAGTAGTACACTTAAATAGACAACTTTTGGCTAAGGGTTGTTTTTTTGATAATCACTCCTATTTACAAAGCAGTTCATTCACATTCTATCTGTCTCATCATCATCTTCATAAATCATAAGATGCCATTCATAATTACAGATGCTACCACTTTATAGCTTTAAATTAGTTCTTTTTCTCTCCTTTTTGCCACCTTCAGCCGCTCTGATTTGCTTTATATCACCCCATGTGCTAATAGGCATTTTATCATGGCGGAATGGCAAAGTAAGTAAAAGATGACCTAATTTTTATATAAAATTAATATTTTAAGTGGGATTACTATTTCATTGCCAATCTTTACCATTTTTTTTAAAGCAAGTAAAAGAACTTCAAGCAAAAAGGCTGCACTCACACTCTCTTGGGAAACATTTTTTTCTGGTTAAAACTCTTCTTAAACTTAGTAGACATTTTTCTGAATATTTAGTAATATATATATTAAATATAGTTGAGAATATTCCACAATTTTGCTCTTTGAGGTGTCTCCATGCATCTAAGCGTAGACATTTTTAGTGCTTAAATTCTCGCCTTTTTGTCATCTTCGTATAACTATCTTATACAGTGTGAAAGGATTTGTCATTGTAATAGCTTAGAAAAGAGTAGTTTGAGATACTTTTGTGCTCCACTGTGGAACAGGGTTCCTCTTTTCTCTGACATCCCAGTCTTTACTGAAATTGCCTTTTTCTGTTTGAGAAGTGAAATGTTTTATAAAAGTCAAAAGAGTATAACATATTTTTAACAGTAATTCTTCAATCTGCTGCTCCTACTATAATGATCTTAATATTATACCTTTTCGTTCTCAAATATCCTTGCAGAAACAACAGCTTCAAAATGATGTAAATTCTGAATGAAATATAAGGATGTCATAGTACCCTAATCAGAAAATATGCATATATTATAACATTTTCTTAAATCAAATTTCCTTTGCTCCTTTCAAACCTGATATGCACATGTGCAGGAGAGCTTAGATTTTGGTTGCTACCTGTCTGTGGATGCATATCATTTCCATATTTTCCGCCTATCTGGCACTAATAAAGAAATGCATTTTGAGCTTGGCAGTGTGCTTGCACAGTGTTTTCTAATTAGCAGGCGGCACTGAATTGATGTTGTTTGATTTGCTGAACGGCAAAACCGGAGTGGCTAGTATCTTATTAACAGATCACAATGGAAAGCTGTAAAGCAGAGGTGCTCCATAAAGCATTCAACCAGAACCTTTAGCATTTTTATGGACAGACTGGCAATCATAAAGCTTGTCAATTAAAAATACATCAGCAATTTTTTTTGTGTCTTTCAAGGTTATAATCCTGAAGAGATGCGGTAGAGGCGGTGCAGTCCCTCTCACTATATAACTTATTATAATAACTCATGGATCAAAGTTACCCATCTATTCAGATTTATTTTGGTCTTTTCTATCATGACAGATAGAGATTTCATCTCCTCGGTTCATCTAAGCTTTTGTATGTCTCCACATTCATCCTGTTCCTCTTACTAATTCATTTACTTTTTGTGCTTCATCAAAACAAAACACCCACAGCTGACAGGAGGCTTTGTTCCATCTGTCATTGACGCCCGCC
>NC_050531.1:10987285-11010355 GCF_002922805.2 Oryzias melastigma | reverse complement strand
TTGCTGTTTTTCTAGCTATTCACAAGGGCAGAGAACAGACCCTCAAACAAACAACTCAACTTTGATAGTTTCCAAATCTCTCCGGACTCGTCCTCAAATTTCAGACTTGTCAAAGTTGTTTTGTCTTCATAATCCTCTTCATTCGACATCTTATTACTTGTCATTCTCCTTCAAAGAAAGCAGTTTCTTTTCATCACACTAAAATTGTACTTGGCTGACTTCAAACAGATCTATCTATCTATCTATCAAGACCTGCCCCAGTTTTGAGGGATTGACTTCTTGCTGTGATGCAAGACTAACAACCGGTATGGCCTCCTCCTGGTGTCAGGTAGAGGGGTTGTTTGGTCTGCATGCAAGCAACATATGGCCCTGACATACATGACTGGCTGCCAGTGGGGTCAGATGTGTTGAAACTCGCTCAAGAGCAAAAAGACCTTCAACAAGGACGGCCAATATCTGCAGAGCAGTGGAAACTACCCGTGTCCAGTATGGCAGCTTATCAGCCACTGCCCTTGTAATCATCACCATTTTTCACTCTCGTTTCACATCACATATCAGTCCCTTCACATTTATGATGATAAATACAAGGAAGCTGCTTGCAGAGAAGGCACACCATCCATTAGGGCACTGAGAATCCCATATAAAACACTCAGAATTGTTTATTTAGTCGCCACTGAGGCGAAAGACGATTTGAATAATCTGGTGAAATATTGAACCGCCTTTGCAGTAAATGCTCAGTTTGTTTCTCTGCTGCTTGGGTCATGAGCACTAACAACTAAATAATTAACACTTTCTAAAAAGATAAGGAGAGAAAAGGGTTTGGAGAGCGAGATGGAAACGCCTCTGAGTGAATAGCTGTTTGCAAGGTAAGCGCTTTCAAAGACGAAGGAGAGAAAATGGAGATCACACATTATGGAAATGTTCTGCTCTGGCTTCCCGCGCTCCAGCTTTTTACAGCAATTTGTATCAGCCTGATATGTTAATAGTCACAATGGGGTTTGAGTTTGATTAAATGTCGATAGCTTGGAGGAGAAAAGCTTGAGTAGAGGAACAAAAGCCAGAAAACAGAGAAATAAGAAATGTAGGTTGTTCTGAGCTTTTTTGAGTCCTTAACCGCACAAAGAGGACGTTGGTTTGTCGCACAGTATAGGACAGCAAAGGTTGTCTGTAGTCCCAAAGGATCCAGCCATGGCATATGTGTGATTTACTCCGTTAACAGGAGGTAGAAGTGGTTGGAGGGCTTCTCTGTCCTTCTGCTAGAAGGTGAATCTTTAAAACTCAAAGGGTCTTTACATCAGCCTGTAGGTGCAGAATCTTGCAATGGCTCCATCAGTTAAACAATAAAAAAAACATATGATTTTATGTTTCTTATAGTGTGGTGAATGTGTTATTCGTACTAATCATTAAACCTCCATGAGCTCCTTCTTTTGTTTGTAAGTCAAGTTTATTAATAAAGTGGGTTTACATCATGTGCCTTGGAAAATCCAAAAAGTAAGGTCAAATTAAACAATTTATTTTTCGTTATACTGTCTGAGACAATAACCATTCTTTAAAAAAATCCTTTCAAATATTTTTTTTTTATTTATATTGAGAAATTTCTTATAAATTGTGGCAAGAATTTGGTGGTCACTATTTCTGCAAATGATTCAACTTAAAAAGATGTGCAATATCTGTAACATTCATCATAGAAATGCTTCAGTAAAAAAATCAATAACAATAATTGATTTTTAAGAAAATTATCTGTATAATAGTGCAATAAAATAAGTACCTAGTCAATAGCAAAAGTTAACCGCTTTCCTTTATACAGATCAGTTGTCATGTGTCACATTTGCAGAAAAACAGCCCCACAGCATGATGTTTCCACCCCCATGCTTCACAGTAGTTATAGTGTTCTTGTGATGTAACTCAGAACTTTTCTCCCTCCAAATCCAAAGTGACATTGATGCCAAAGATTTCCATTTTGACATTCTCCCAATCTTCTTCTCGATCATCCAGATGGTCTCAGGTAAACATAAGATGGACCTGAACATGTCCAAGCAGTGGGACGTTTGGAGCTCTGGAGGATTTGAATCCATGAAGATAAGTAGATAAGTCCCAGCTCTTATCAGGTCTTTAATTAGTTCCCCTGTGTAGTTTGGGGCTGTTTCCACACCATTCTCAAGATCATTTGTTCCCCACCAGGTGAGATCTTGATGGATCTCCAGGTGGAGGGAGATCAGTGACCTTGTATTTCTTACATGTTCTAATAATTGCTCCAATAGATGATCTGTTCTCATCAAGCTGCTTGTTTATTATAGCTTGGTTTATCCAAGTCTTATTTAGGTCTGTCTGGTGTCCTTTGACAGCTCTTTGGTCTTGGTCATGGTGAAGAGGTTGCAGTTAGCCTGTTTAAGCGTATCGAGAGATGTCTTTTAAGCAGATAACCAGTTCAAACAGGTGTCATTAATAAAGGGATAAAGAGGAGGATAGAAGAGAATTCATGCATGTTTGAAGGAACTAAACACTTAATTTCTGCACTATCATGCATGTAAATGTTTTTTTTATTTTACAATGATTTTTTATATATTCTGTCTCTCAGTTGAAGTGTTTCTATAATGAACATTCCAAATTTCTCTCATTTTTTAAGTGCAGATTTGGTGATTGAGAAATACTTTTTTGCCCCACTGTACAGACTTTGCTTATTGTTTTTAATGTTTTAATGCAACATTCTATACACTCATGTAAATGCTAAAAAAAACTAATTCTGTAGATGTTATATGGCGTGTTTTTCTTCAAATTCAGCTTCTCCAGACTAAACTGCATAAAAGGCTTGCTGTGCATCCAAGAATGAAATAGACTTCTTCCACTTTAACTCCCTTTTCTGAATCCAAAAACATAATAAAATGTCCACGACGATGAAAACTTATATTAAATAACTTTTATACTTTTTCTAAAGAAAACATGCTTTACTTTTGTTTTGCTTCTTCAAAACCAAAATGTCAAACGTTGATTTATTGCGATGGGTTGTTTTTTTTTTTTTTTGCTAAAGGTTATGTCAATTCCACAGTGATCAAAATGCAATTTGTAACTCATGGAGAAAAAAAATATTTGTGTTTTTTTAACAGTTTGGCAGAAATGTAAAAGAAAGAAAAACATAACTCTCCATTTATATTTAATGGCAAAGTAACAAATAAAAATTTGGTTTGAATCAAAAATCTGTTGTTTTCAGAAACCAACTTTACAACAGAATAGCAGTAGTTTGATTGCTGCTGTGATAGAGGTTGAGAAAATGGGAAAAAATAGCTTCAAGGACAGTTAGTCAGCAATATATAATCTATTAATACCACAAATTTAATCAGGCCACTGTAAAGGTTCTTTAATAGAGTGAATTTACATTTTTATGAAGGTTTTGTCTCTATGGCTCATTTGTGTTTGTATCGTCATGATGCATTTCAATGCCACCATGTCTCTGCTCTTTTATTGTATTTGTACCTTTTCAAAATATTGTGTGTCGTTACTGTTGTTATGCTTGCATTGCATTTTGTTTTTAATTTTATGTCTTTTAGGGAGAAAATCTCAACATCAGTCCAGGGACAGCGTATGAAAAATAGCTTTTTAGCTAGCTATGTTGCATAATATCATTTTTTTTAAATCTGCAGTGTGTCTGTCAAATGAATTAAACAAATGAATGAAGCTTGGAGTGAGATAATCAGCAAGATGAAGAAGTAGTGGTTGTAACTTATATTTAACCACTTAAAAAGAAAGACAACTTTTTTGCTAGGGTGACCAGGCCTAGAAGTCACAAAACATGGCGACAATATGAAATGAAATAAAAAGATGTAAAGAATTAAAATTCAAAATGAAGGTGCTACAAAGTAACTTTAAGTAAAAACAGTAACTAAAGTAAAAATATTAATAACATGTGGAAACAAATTGAGGTTATAAAGAAATGTCATCGCAAAAAGACGCTAAAACACTCACAAATAAAATGCAAGATACTGTTTGAAATGATATAGATTTACCAAATGTATCTTATTTATAAATAAAGGAGGTCATGGATAGAATAAAAACAACATTAACAATAACCTTCAAATAAACAAAATTACAAATGGAACACTGGTCAGTAAAAAATGGCAAATAATTAAAGTAAAGGAATAATAAATAAAGCACAGAGGAGTCTACAAAAAAAGGACCAGGAGAGACAAGGGCACGCACACATAAAGGAAAGAAATAGATCACTCTCTGGAAGAGAAAGGCTGCACCTCCTGCAGGTTTGACCCAGTCTTTGTGTCTTAAATTGAGGTCCATCTTGTGTCACCGAGGCTGAACCTGAGCTGGATCTCTGGAGATTCTTCTGTTCTGCTGCCGCGGCATTTCTAAAAGAAAGCGACCGAATCCCCAGCTCATCAAACCTGGTTTTTCCACACATGACAGAGGAGGAAGTCCACTCTCCTGAGTGGTGGAAAATCGGATTTTGTCTTTATTATATAAAAAGTTCCATGTCAACTCACAGAGTTAAAAAGACAGAAAAAAGCAAAGCACTTTGCAGAACAAGCAGGATATTTTATGTATGTTGTCTGAGGCTAAAAAAATCAATATACCCCATCTGTCCATGCAAACACAGAGTAGCTATAAAATCATCCGTTCATGCTTTGATGAGCTTAATTCATCTCAGCCCTCCCCAGTGAAGAAAAGTAGACGGACAAGCGTGACTAATGTGTATGCCCTGTAGAGGGCAATATTGTCTTCAATGCTAAGAGCTCTTTAAAGGTCTTTTTAAATGTCTTCATGTTTCTCCAGAATGATGATGACAGCTCTCTGGTCTACTTCTAATATAATTTCATAAGTTGATGAATAATCATTACAAACTGGGTTACACATGATTTATTCAAACCACAAGGGTGAAAATCAGTACAGAGCGAGTTAGTTGCTTTTAAAAGGAAAAAAAAAACACATTAGCTACCCTTAAAACAAAGACACTTTGTAGTTTTCAGCTGCTGGGTCTTTTTGCTTGTCATTATGCAGTTTCTTTTAGAGTAAACCGAACATCAAAGTGCAAAATCAGATATTTTATCTCTGTCGGTTGTGCCCCTGGCTCAGTTCAAAACGCTTTCAATAATTGTAATCAGTGTTACAGAGGCTCATATTTTGGCTCAAACGGCTCCTTGAGCACTGCAAGCTTCTAACTACTGTATTTATTCTGACAGATGTAATGTAAAACAGGTCGGTCTTGTGCCTCTCTCAGTGGCTGTGGCTTGTGGGCTCTTCTTCGGCTCTGGCAGAAGCGCATGACTCTAGCACGCTCTGTCCAGGTCCAAACAAAGCTACTCTTTTACCTCCAGGACCCGCTTCACAGCGGTTGGAGCGTGAGCATGGAAAATGAGTAAAAGTCGAACCGCCTCTGTAAATACATGAAAGGTCAGTGATTATGCTGGAGAAATGGGACAGTCCTGTGTATGATTTTGAGGCCCAATCAGCGCCTTGCTCATTAAGTTTCGTGCTCTTTGACAATAATCCCTATGTAAATATAGAGGAGCGGCGCTGTTATAGAAGTCCTTGTGCTCATAAGTCTCTCTAAAGAAAAATTGAACTGCTACAATGGGGAAAACTATTTGCTGAGTTGCACATTAAACTTGGAACAAACTAATTTTCGATTCTCTTTGATTTAGTTTACTAAAAAAAAAAAAAAAAAACTTTTCATTAGTTTTTCTACTTTTTATGCAGCACTTTTCTTCCACCACTTTTTGACTTCAAAAGAGTGTGTTTGCCTATCTGCCACACATGGCCTCATTGTTTAACTGTGCCCCTCATCTTCATTTTTAATGACCTTTTCAATTGTTTTCTCAATATTTACTTTTCTCTTTTACCCGTAGAAGCATTTGTTTCACTTGTAGATTTTCAGATTGGGCCTTAGAAGGGCAAAAACATTTCTTTGTAAATGTTCTGAAAATTTTCGGTGCACTCGCGAACTTAAGCGAGTCAATTTTTGTTATTATTTATGCAATTTTAAATCGCCCACATATGGAGAAAATGGAAAACAGCAAAACAGTTTACCACCCCACTACTAAACAAGAGATTTGCTTCTTGCAATGAGGTCTTTTGGCATATAAGTACTTTTTTCCCTCCCAAAGACCTAAATTTGATGCAGACATGTCTTTATTTATTTGTAGGGTGCAGATCTAACAGAATAGCCGTCTGGGAGGCAGCCAGCCCCTCTTGGAGAGGTACTGTAAGCACAACTTTCCTCACTGCTTGTTTTAGAAAGACTCCTACATGTGGCCCACATCTGTATTCAAGGCATAAAGCTGTTTGACTGACACCTTTTTATGCAAGAACAAATCTAAGAATTGCTGTGTTAAAGCTGCTGACAATAAATCATCTGATGAGTAGTCACACAGCCCCCCTCCTCACAACCTCAACTGCAATGAAGCATTTAAGAATATAACTAAAGC
Organism: Oryzias melastigma; assembly: GCF_002922805.2. Taxonomy (NCBI): domain Eukaryota; kingdom Metazoa; phylum Chordata; class Actinopteri; order Beloniformes; family Adrianichthyidae; genus Oryzias; species Oryzias melastigma. The sequence goes on along the minus strand of NC_050531.1, from coordinate 11,003,924 downwards.
CTTGCTGTGACAGAAGAAAGATAAATGTTTGCTAATCACTGTGAGCACACAGCGGCGCCAGTGTGCAAAAGACAGGAAAAGCGTGACAGACGAGCAGTTAACATGTATTGATACACAATACTGCACATGCATAAACACAACAAAATATGGCTCTGCAAAACTCATCTGTACATTTTCGATTCAAAAACTTCACCTGTAGAAAATCTATTTATTTGAGTTGGATTTGATGATTGATCTTTTAAAGATTGTGCCACTTGTTGCCTTTTTCTGATGATGGAGGGCATATATAAAGCAAATTTAGCTTAAAATTATGTTTCTTTATTCAAGTTGTTGTGTATCAGGAGCAGATTAAAAAAATGTTGGCAACAGCTTTTAGTTATTGGCTTTATTTCAATGCATCCTTTAACTAGTCTAAATTGAATAAATTATAATCAAGCAATCTTTACCTTAAATAATTGCTATTTTATTTTTCTTTTATTTCATTTTTTTGTACTTTTTCCCTTCTTTGTCATCAGCAGTCTTACACTGCTGGGTTTTTTTATTTTAGTTTGGGGTAGTCTTAGTTTGTGGGCTTTGTTTATTTATTTTTTTAGATATTTCTGGTTAGGCAGCCATTAGTAGGGAGCTGCTGACTCCGACAGTCGACATGCTGGGTCAGCAGTCTCTATGACTTATTTTATGTTTGGCCAAGGAGCCACCATGGAGACATAAAAGAGACAGATGTGGATCTGGAGCCGCAGGTGGCAGACTCATGGGCTAAGGGTTTGAGGGGCTGTAAGCTTGGGGGAGAGCACGTAAACAAAGGGATGATGGGAAGGGGGTAGGTTTACACCATGCCAACAGTCCCCCTCACAACTAATTTTCTAATTAGCAGCTCTGCAAAAACTATAGTAAACGACACAGGATTTTTGATTTTGGCTAAAAATTAGGGGTGTGTATTGGCAAGTGTCTGGTGATACATATTCTGATATGTGTCTCATGATAGGTATCACAATATATCTCAGTACTGTACCAGAGAATGTTTTTCCCTTTTTATAAAAAAAAAAGAGTATTAATCAAAACACACACTAATATTAATACATCTTTAATTCTAGTAAAATGATCAAATTCATTTTATTTAATTATCACAACATAAATTCCACCCACAGCTGAAATTTGAAAAATCCAGTCAGAGGGGTTCCGCTGGGGAACAGGACTGTTATCATCACTGGAGCTGCAGATCATGACGGGGAACTTCTAAAATGATGTGGAACTTTTGACCAATCACGAAATTCAAATGTCATATCTCAATCAACCTGTGGGGGGCAGCAGACAGATGGTTTTTGACCATACTTTTAAGAATTAAACAAGTTTATTTTAATTTGTCAAAAATTCGGCAATGACCAACAGACACTACTTTTAATGCTGCATTTAAAGACAAAAAAAGCTGTTTTAAAGGGTACAGTAAATATTGTCTGGTTTACAAAAAAAAAAATCAGTGTAATGAAAAAAATAGAACGAATGTGCCTTAACCAATAAGGTTATAAATGTATGAATACTGCGAGACTGACATTGAACACACACACTGGTTCTTGCTAGACCATGTTGTTGTTTTGGTTGTGGTGTAGAGCTGTTCAAAGAGGCTTAGTGTGCTGTGCTGCCAACTAGTGGTGGGGGGTTTGAGTGGAAAACTAAACTGAACTGCATTTGCTCATAGATAGTTTATTAAATATTCTCCTGTCACCTTTTAAATCGATACAAATACAAATATCACCAAATGAAATAACGCAATATATCGATGAATTGATATTCCCCAACACTAAAACCGGTATATTCAGAACTAAAAGACCATTGGGGACGCTCTTAAAACAAATCAAAAGATGATTGGAGTGGGACTTGAAAGCACTAAGCCAACAATTACCCCAGAACTGACTTGTAGCTGCAACATTCTCAGATTATGCTCTTTAATTTTATGTTACACTTTTTTGATTTGCAACTTTTCATTAACGCTCCTCGATTTACGTCCTTTTTGTAGGTGTTTTATTCCTGCAAAGTCCATCAGCTGAATGGAGCGTGGCCCAATTTTACAACATGATGCATAATTCCACATTCAGCCAGGTTGGTTGTAGGTTGTAATGAAAGGTTGCTATAAATCAAGCGTCCAAGATTTGTCAAAGGTTTGTTTAAAAAGCATAGGAACCTAAAATAACTCAGTCATTACATGAGTCATAGTACCACTCAGAAAAAAACATTTTTTTCCTCTCTCTGAAGCAGCCACTCCAGCTATGCAAAAACTCATTTATATTGTGGCTGCATACATTTAATATTTTTGGATTATGAAGGTTAAAAAAACTGTTAAGGTTAAGTTTTGTTCAGAGGCCAAAGTAAAGACTTGACAAGAAGGAGCACAGTCACGACCACTGGCAAGCCTAATTTTTCACCTCGGTGCTGAAGGCCTCTCTGACCGCCTCACTGCTATCTGATTCCCATCCAAATGTAAAAAAAAAAAAAAAAAAAATCCAGACTGCACAAGCACAGTAAACAAACAAGTAAAAAAAAAAAGAATATACAGCCCATACACATTCATCCCCCCACAAGTTCTTATGAACACCCAAACTCAGCTTCCTATTTTCCTCTTTTTTAACGCATATTTCATCTCTTTGACACGTTCTTTGCCTGTCTACTGCCTGTTCTGCAAGAAGCGCCAGACTGCAGCAGAGCAGAGCACAGTGAGGAGGTTATTAATGGCCTTCCTTATTTTAAACGACAGTTTGAAAACACTGGTGGCACCATGCAGACTCTGCTCGCTGCAAGCTTGTCTTTCATCCCATCTGTCTTCACGGCACTCAGCCTTCCTCGTCCTAATGGGCCCATGGCTTTGGCTTTCTCAGTTTTGGTCCTAATGTATCTTTGTCTTTCTGGTTGGTCCAATAAACAGTCCCAGTCGGCTGTAAGAAGCTCGTGTATCACTATTAACTCATCTGTTGCACTTCTACTTTAATTATTTGGAGACTTGCAAAATCGTTCTATAACAAATCTCTAAAGAAGCTCATGCAAAAACTTTCTTGAATGGTTTAAAGCTGGGAAAAGATGAGGCAGTCTGCAGAGAATACCTAATGTTTCGCTCACAAAAGCATCTGAATATCATAAAACTCTACTTATCGCTCTGCCCTTTTCCTGTCACTGTTTTTTCCCCCTACTTTTGCAGTCCTGCCTATCCTCCTGCCTTTCATTTTCCTCCTCTGAATGCCACCTGCCACCGCACTCTGATGTGAATTTTGACACCTGTTTGATGTATGTCTCCTCTTTTTTTTCCTCCCAAGATCTAGGAACACATAAAGATCATACAGAGTGGCAGTTTCTTCAAGTCTGCCTTCCTCCGCAGAGTTTAGCAAATCATAAACCAAGTTAACAAAACACGTTTATGCAGCTGGAACACAAATAATACAAATGTGTGCACAACTAAATCTGATACATATTTCTCTATTTACTGGTGTTTATTTTCACGTCAAACCCATCCTGCTGGTTATACAATTAACTCAAAAACAAGGCATTGATGTTCTCTTGTTCTGCAGCCGTCTGGCTTGTGGCTATGCAGGCGGCCCATTAGGTAAGATTTAGGAGCTCTTGTCAGGGAATAACGGAGAATGACAGCTTGAGTCAAAAACAATTGGAGCCCTCCAGACATCATAACACTGAAAATATGGACAAGCTGGAACCCACTGGAAGCCAATGAGGGAGGATGACTTCCCTCCCAGGGTAATGAAAAGTGAACACAGCATACTGTGGATTCCAGCACCTAATCAGTTTATGAAGTAAGACATAAATATTCAAAAAAACTTATCATTTGAGGCAACAGATTGAAGATTTTTTTTATTATTTTATTGTAAATACATATTTCCTTACAAACAAATGATGAAAAATATAACTGATACATTTACAAAAAAACAGATACAGTGATATTGTCAATTTATAGATACACTTTTTAAAGAAAAACTTATAGTTGTAAGAAAAAAAATTATACACAGTCTACAAAATATTGATCAATTAAAAATCTGTTCATTGCATAAAATGAAAATACCTTTGAATGTTAAAAATGTTTGAATTAGTGGATGACATCTGATGAGTGTACTTTCCTGACCTGCAGGCAGTTTTAGCTCAGTTTTAGCACATTTCTTCTAAAAAACAAACACAAATCCATCTCATTGGAAAGAAAAACACACAAAAATAGCAGCATTTATTGCAAATTCATATTGATATGTAAAAAAAAGTGTGAAATATGGCAAGAGATGGCTCCAGAGCACCAATGAAAAATGTGCCAGACTTAAAGAAGTAAAATGGAATTTTTTCTTAAGTGCCATCACAAAGTAGATCCATAAAAGTATTCAAAAATATATAAGGTAATACTACAAACACTTTTAACAAATATACACATGTACATGAACAGCAGGAATTAGAGGGTTTTTTTTTTAATTAAAATTCCCTCTGAAGCGGAAATACGCAAACAGCTTCTGATTGTTGGTTCTGTTGCTGACTTGGTGTCATTATATCAATCTCTAATCTTTCATTTGCGGCAGAGCCGGAAACAGTTCTGGATTTTGACAAAGCTCGATCATCAAAGAGCCTTCTCGGTAAACAGCCTTCATATCACAGCGAAGACCCTGAACGCCCTTCCTCCAGGAGGGTTTTGAAGGCTGCATGAAACAGAGAAACAAGAGATCAGTGAGACCCACGACAAGCGCCTCACAAAAAGACTCCCAAACAGATTAAGTGTACGTAACCAACACCGATGGATAAAATTGATAGAGGGTGAGCTCTCCAAGCAAACGGATAAACCACCCGCTTTGAGAGAAATGTGGGGGAGTTTGTCAACTCCACTTAGACACACATTTAGTAAAGGTATAAAAATGATGGAGAGATGTCAAGTATCTCTGCAGAGTGACGAAGACGAGTGAAGACAGACGAAGGAAGGGATGGGGATGTACAGTGACAGCTTGCCTGTTACTGAATGGCTCTCTGCTTTTTAAATGTCAAAAACCCATGGACCACATAACAAGGAAAACTGTTGTAATTTATAGACTTTTAACATCGTCAGTTTTAATTATGCAAAGAGCTTGATGTACTATTCAGCATTTTGCTTTTCCACTATTTTGAGCTTTTCCACTGTATAATGGACCCATCAAACAGTACCGAACCATACCTCTTAGAGGGTTGCAGGTCCATAGAAAGGCTTTACTGACTGAAAACGCACACAAGAATTAACTGGACCATACCGCACCACACCTTAATGGACCGGACCGTACTGGACCACTCAGTGGAAATTCGACTTTAGAGACCCTAAAATGCCTAGAAAACATGCTATCATTATATCAGTTAATCTATACTTCAGCTTTGATCTATTTGTTGTCTTATAGGTTTTATGTGCCAGATACTACCCTCTGTATTTAACCGGGCTTGGAACAGACACAAGCAGGACAGAAGTTGAGGCTGCATTTATCTTTGTTTTTGATTTTTATGTTTTTGTTTTAATTTTGTTTAATTTTTAGATGTTTTGCTGTTTATTTGGTGTATTGGGTACTTTTTAAAAATTATTTCTATAGTTAACTTTTGATTGAGAAGGAGGGGCAGTCGCAGCTTTTGGGGGAGGGGGGGTTGGTCTTCCTTGCCTACGTTGGTATCCAGCCCTGCCAACCAGACTCTATAGAAAGTCCTCAAAATGAAGCAATAAAGTTTTGATTTCCAATTGGCGTAAACTTATCGTATTCCTACATCGCCTTTCTACCTTGCTTTAAGACTTTGGAGTCACTTTCCTTAAAAACATTAAAAGTTGGCAACTTATTTATTTAATTAGTTTGTCTGATATTACAGATGTCAAATTACCTGATAAATATTTATTACCATAATGTTACTTTTAAATATAAAAAGCATAACAAATATGAATCTAAAAAGGCTAAACGAGCCAAATGTTTGTGTAAAAAGTCTTTGCGGACAGTTAAATGTTCATATTGATGTCTGGTTGTTCTTAAAAGCAACGGATAAGTGCATTATAAAGACAAATGGGCAAGATTGAAGTCACTTCTCGAAGGGATTTTATCTCTCAAGGATTAACAAAATCTATTATAAAATAAAGCACCATAATTACAGGCTTGTGGGAGAGGATGACTGTTTTTATCATTCAATATCATGAACAACTCTGCAGCAACATTCCTTCCAACAGTAAGAGTCATCTAATTTGCCTAAAGTCAATTATTTCAGAAACAGCTAAGAATATTTCTTCCAAGAGTAGACTCCATTATTCAATTGCAGCTGCTCTTTTAAAATCGTATTATTTCATCCATAGTACAATTTGGCTCGAGATTAAATTGTTTGTAATTTCACTCGGTATTGATCCTGTTTGTGATAAATGCAGGCAGGATTCTGTTCCTTGGTGAACACTGTGTGCTTCTGCCTCTCACTGCTTCGTGTCCTCGTTTTTCTCTTTATCTGAACCACTATATTAAACACTAAATCTTTGTCAACTGGTTGTGTTTTATAACCTTCAGTCAGAAAGACAAAGCGCTCCGAGAATTACATAAACACTGACCGACACGCAATCAGTTATTTCAAACTCCAGGCACGCCCGGTCATATTAGGTACATTTCACATCTCGCCAGATGATAACAGCCGTCAAAACTCAAAAACAGGAATATGGAAATAGGATTGAATGAGTCGTAATGGACTGCTTCTATCTTTAAAAGATTAGGACCACAAGGAGGAAAGAGTGGCCACATTTTTCCCAACCGACGACCCATTGATTTCTGACTGAATTAATCTTTGCTTTTCGCTCGCTTCTAAAGTTTTGAGCTGCAATAGTCAAGCTACTAAATTCTAAAACAATTGCAGGGTTTTCATTAAACTATATTTATGGCAAATTTGTCAAGCTGAAAGTAAAAATCTCTACCTTATTACACGGATCTATTGGAGGAGCATTTTTTGCATAACAAACACTCATTTACTTCTTTTTCTTTAGATGTAAACTATTGCAAACCTCTCTGAGAAAACGCCGTTTTGGTTCGAGGCAGTGTAGTGTCTGCGCTTCTCCACGGGCATCACATCGATGTAGCCTCCCGAATCGTTTCTAATCACCCCGGCGTGGACTGCAGCTCGGCATATACTGGATTTCTACAGAGGGAGACGAGGAAATTCTCACTAATTCTGAATACTCTTTTAAACACAGTACTTAAAAAATAAAACTCACGTCAGAGTATATTTTGGTTCCAATTACTCTGGAGATGCGGGGATTGTCCTCTAAACAGTTTCTTGGACAATACAACCTAAAAGGAGAATAATTGATCATCCAGCAGGGATGCTGATGGTGCACTCAGACGGAGAATTATATTGAAGGTCTCATACCTTGGACAGTGTGTTGCAGGCTTTTCATATGGACACAACTGTGCTACTGTGGTCTCACATGTAATAGCTTTTACTGCAAAATAAACACATTCACAAACTGTGATGCAGCTCAGTTCAAAATTACATAAAATAAGAATTTTAGACGTACCTGCCACTTTAGAAACAGTGAAGGAATTAGCACTTTGGTATTTCCTATATAGAAGAAAAACACCAAAAATATTTGGTTCAATCTTTTACTCTAGCATGATAATTCTGGCCTAATATCCCCTTCTCACCCCAGAGACTGGACGCTGTTCTTGTTGGATTTGATGAAAAAGTCCTTCCTGCCTTGCCTGGTTACGTCCAACCATCCGCCATCATTATCAATGACACCAGCGTGTAGGCCTGCTCTGCACACACTCGAGTGCTGCAAAAAATAAAGGACATTTCACTAAAAGCATTTACATAATGCTGACACTGTACTTAACAAGTTAGCACATGCATAATGTGTGTGCTTTTTTTTATAGGTGTAGCTGTCATTTGACATAAAACTGATTTCAGCAGGAATGTGGGACATGTGGATATGCCATGGTCAGAGCGTCCTACAGTGTCAGCAATAAAGTTGCCTGAAATGGAAAAATGAAGCTTGACAACTACTTGAGGGCTGGAGCTGGTCATATATGCCTTATAGCAAGTTCTTCACAATGTAGCAGAAACAGGGGTTTCTGTGTTCATGTGAGGGGTTAATTAATAGTAGAGTTTGTTTCATTAAAAGAAAAATAATAATGTCTTTTAACCTCTTAAGACCCAAGCTGATGTAGTCATGAGGCTCCAGTGAAGCAGAATTTGCTACTGTAGTACCATAACCCAAAATTTGATGTCTACGGATGTGAATGTTCTAGAGGTTAAAGACCCACTCTAATGTGTTTTAGGTCTTTCAATATACTCCATCATTTATTCTCATGATGGAGGATGACCGACTTTCTGCTTTTGCACAATTAATGGTATGAAGCCAAATGAGAAACTTATTTTGGGATATTAATAAAGTTGTATTGAATTCTGTCGCTGGGTCACAATGACATCCCCACTTATGGACAATTTAGAGTCACCAATTAACCTATGATGCCTGTTTTTGGACGGTGGGAGGAAGCCGTAGTTCCCAGAGAAAACCCATGGATAAACGCGGAGAACATGCAAACTCCACACAGAAAGGCCCCCTCATTTTTGGATGTATAGACGGATCTGAAGTGGGTATAAAGTTGTGTATTAACTGTGTACCTACCATTTCATAGTAAATAGTCCCAACGACCTTTCCTTTTGCATCCAGGCATCCAGCTGGACACTCATACCTGTTTATTTTCAAATAAAACCCAGTTATAAATAAAAAATAAATAAAAAACAGCATTGCTTTTGTCTTACTTCAGTGTCACTGTACCTATTGCATGGAGTTCCTTTACACTGATCCCGCAGCTTTGTGTCGCAGGTCACAAGCTGAGCTGAAACAGACACAAAGACCTCCTAATGAAATGCTCCCACATGAAGGAGCACATGCATGCCCTGATTCAGATGACTAGCTCTCAATAACCTGTGTGTGCAGAACCACAGGGGGGGGGCAACATTGCAGCACTTTCAGAACCAAACAAGACATTCGGAGACAATCCAAGATGGTCAGCAAAAACGAAAGGAAGCGTCTCATCTTACAAGGACTGCAGAGAGGAAGCACAGCGAGTCACTCCTCCTTAAACCCTCTTAGCAAGGCAAAAACTGTGGGGATCATGCTAAAATAGAGCTCCCCTCTTCCCCTATGACTTGCAGAATTAAAGGGATGACTACGGTAATTATACGTAAATGCAATGCAATTCAAAGGGAAATAAACTCCAAGAAATGTGGTAAAAGTTGACTTTGTTTTATCCCTTATTACTCGGTAAATGCAAAGCAAACAGTTCTTGTCTGTTTCTTGGGTTCAGACCCAAATTCTGAAATGCAATGTTTTCTTTACAGCACATTTTGTACTGTACTTCCACTTTTTGCCAGTCCCGCCCCTAAAGCCATATTCACCCCCCCAAATCTTGGATGAAACTAGAGCCAGAACAAACAGCTAAATGGCAGCTTACACATCTGCTGTGTGTTGACCACTTCATTCTTCGGCAGGTCCTCTATGGGAGCGTTGGAGGGGGCCCGGGTTGGGGTAGGGAGACCAGGAGGCGCAGGGTTGGAGGCCCGGGACCAGGGTTTCGCAGAAAGAGGAGTTTCAGGCTCAATGAAGTTATTTTCTTCGGTTTCCTCGAACTGGGAGTAGGGACTATCATCTATGAAAATATAAAAACAAAGATTGAAAAGCTGCTGAAATGTGCAAGTTTATTTATTCTTCATCTGCAGACCTTTGTAGCAGAGATTGTCCCTGCATCCTCCTCCATAGCTCGGAGGACAAGCAGAGCATGGGGTCCCATGTTTGTACGGTGCGTGGCCCCACCAGTTCCCCCTGATCAGGTAATAGAAAACAATATTCATTAAACTACACACTGTGACTCAAAATTATATGTTGATAGATTTAGTAGATAGGATTTAATCTCACTTTGGTGAATAATTACAGACAAGATACACAGCTTTGGCCCAAATCTGTCCCCAGACATCCATGTTGTGGCAAAGGTTTATGGCACAGCCGATGCGACTGCTAGTGGCCCAAACCAGCTACAATAAAAACACAAAAATTATGGACAAATCTGTGCTACATTGAGCCATTGAGATCCACTTTTCCATCACTTACCTGTGTGTAATGTGTACAAACAGGACCAGAGCATCTGAAGGGACAGTAGGGGTTACACTCCTGAGGATAAGGGAAGGAGTAGTCTTTCACCTCATCGTACCAAGCCTGAACATGGAACGTAGGTGGCCGATATCTGGAGAGATCAGTGGTTACAAACACAGGAATCTTACTTTCAAGGTTGTTCCCTCACAGCAAGTAAAAGGCACCAGCAGCAACAGGGTGATGTTTGAGTTCAGGGCTGGTTGCTTTGCAGAGGTATCCAATTTTCATGGATGAGGGTGTCTTTAGTCGTTTCAATACCAGGAATTTAATAAAATGTCATGAGGGTTTTGAAGCATTTAATACAGCCGCATCGCTGCATCTCACAAAATATTTAAATGTGTACTGCGTATAAGCCAGCTACACAAAAAGTTGAAGGAAACTCAACAATGTTGTGGTTTCCCTATTCTATCCAAAACTATAAATTTTCAAGGAGTTGCTTAAAAGGTCACTGATAAAAAAAAATCTAAATCAATGCATGTCTGTACTTTTTAACTGTATTTTTACCTTCCCCAGTGTGCGCCCAGATTCTGCCCAATCTGTGGCAGTAAACCGGCAGGACCGTGCTCCCACAGGCAGGTTTCTGCCCATTCCTCCGCTGAGCGTTCAAGCTCCGTGTCCCACACCTGCCGAGAGGTGAAAAGGATAGTTTTGGGGATCCAATTGAATCCACTGAAGTAATTAATGGACAGTTCAATATAACACAGTGGACTTTTGCTATAAGGAAGTATGACAGCACAGCCAAAGGCTCCGGAGGTGCTAATAGGTGGAAATATTCACAGCTGCACACCAGTGATGTAACATGCAGGTTAATAAATACAGAAAGAAGAGATTTGCTGCCACTATCGATTTTAAGTTCTTCGAAGCTCACAAACGTACTCCTCCAGCATTGGTTTTCTCCTAAAATCAGGGGCAATTTGAAAGTTACAAAGAGTTTTTCCTAAGGTAATACTTTCCATATGTCTGAGAAGTATGATTTTCTTTCACGTCTCTTTCCAAGCTGCTCTGTCAGTAACGCTGGCTGCTAAAGTCTCCTTCCTTACAGTTGACCTTCATTTTATTTAGGAAATGTTGGAATAACACAGGTGTAATCCCCCTGAAGGACACTGTACACCCCTTTAATTGCACGCTCTTTCATTCACCTTCAGCCCAAAATGACTAATCATGCAGGGTGCTTCCAGAAAATCAATTTTAGTTTTTAAACATTTTCCGAGAACCTTATTCACTCTCTGATTTCTAAATAAAATCTCATCCAGATCTAGCTTTCAATTTTCTAAGAACACCTTTTTTTCTTGAATCACACACCTTGGGACAATTGCTGCTTCCTGCATTACCCCAAAAACGCACACATACTCAGAAAACAGGATGTCTGGCAGCGCTGCAAACGAACTCTGAGTCGTTGTTTCAGCTGCTTTCTGGAATCCTGCTGGCCAAATGGACTTAATTGTTTAAATCAACAAACCCAGCAGTGCATGACTGTAAGAGTTTAATATTGGGCCCTGAAGAAATATGATATGAATTCAATAAAGAACAAAAAAAAATGCATTGTGTCTGAATTGCTGCAGTCTAACATTAATGTGGTTTTGGTGAAGAGGCTAAAACAGACCTGTGATGGCACAGCAAAGGGAATTTACAGCGGCTTTTTATTCCAGCCACACCAGCAGCCTGACAGGCCGTCATATTGAACACAAATACAAGCTGAAGGAGCTGATGTCTGTTGAGCAGTGTTTAAACACCCTTCGCTATGTCAATACTTTCAGCTGTAAAGCTCATTTTTGTCCTGTCTGAGGAATACCTGCTGAAATCCAAACGAAATGACATCTTAAGCAGTTTTCACTTCATGTTTACAAGAAAGTCAACGTTTGCATTTTCAGCCAGGTTTCAGTCCTCAATCTTTGCACGGTGAGGTGTAATTCATTTTACAGAAGTCTGTGCTAGCAGAGTGGATTTTTATTTACAGGCCTCTGAGAAAGTGAGTCAAAGGAAATGAAGGAACTAAAGAAGACAGCTGGCTCTGTGCTGGTGGAAGCTTATGAACGAGAGCTGATTGTGGAAAAAAAGAAAAGTTGAAGGTGTGGAACAAAATCTGCAGAGCTGCTGCACAGTCTTCAGACTGCAAAAACTGAATCTTAAGAAAGTCATCTTTGTTAAAGAATAGATATATTATTTTTGGTCTTGCAAGAAGCATACATTTTGTTAACAGGTCCTCAAAAATAAAGTATCTGCCGTTGAGTACACCAGCAGATCTCTACTTCACACATGATTAGTGAATTGTTTTATGCATTACTATGTTGTGTGTACTGGGTGGGTGGGGGTGGGGGTTGTGGACATTGCATGGGTTTTATAATTTTTTGTAAGTAATGGTCTCTTGAGTTGTCATTGTTTTAATTTGGGTTAAACTTTTATGTGAAGCACTTCGAATACCATCAGTTAGAAAAGTGATATATACGTTAAGTTTTGATGTTATTTGATTTGAATCCAGTTTAGTTTGATTGAATCTGATTTGATTCAAGTTGATGAGATTTACCTTTGATTTGAGTTGATTAGATTAGATTAGATTAGAGTTGATTCGATTCAATTTGATTTGATTAGACTTGACTTGAACTGACTTGACTTGACTTTACTTTTTTTTACTTTACTTGACTTGACGTGATTCAATTGAATAAAATTTGATTTGATATGATTTGATTTGAATCGATTCATCTTGACTTGATTTGATTCGAGTTGATTTGGTTTGATTAAATTTGATTTCATTCAACTTAAATTGATTTGATTTGATTTGACTTGAATTTACTTGACTTGACTTTTTTTTACTTTACTTGACTGGACTTGATTTAATTTAATTTGATCCAATTCGATGTGATTGGATTTCATTTAATTCGACTCGACTCGACTTGACATGATTCGATTCGAATTGATTCAACTTGATTCAATTTGATTTAATTTTATTTGGTTCTAAGAATTTTTGGTAAAACCTTTTTTTCGCCTCGGTATCAGTCTTTTTTATTTGAAGAAGATCTGCCAATGGGGTAAGAACTTTTTCTATTTCTTTTTAAGGGGAGCTGTTCAATTTAAAGGTTTCTATTCACTGGAAAGGAGGTCATTCCTGTATCAGTCAGTATTTTTTTTACAATAACTCAGTAGAACAGCTGATGTGTTCCACATCCTTCAATTGATTTATATATTAAGACTGTGGACAAAAAAACTCTTGGACATAAAGCCGATTGGTTGCTTCATTTACCACATTGTATTTCAAACTACTCCTTGGAAATGAATCAAGAATCACTTGAAATGCTATATTAAATGCTGTCTCTAATACTGCTAACCCACTATTACAGGTTTTCTAGTAGAGCTGCATCAACCTCATCTAAAAGTTACTATAAATTCAAGGTGGATTCCTGACTTCCACTACTAAAATCAATCAAAACTCCTTTTGTTTGACATCTGATAGAAAACACTTATTTTCCCTGTTTATGATCTCAGAAACCTCAGTGCACAAAAATCAATCTTTATTTACAGCAAAATGATCTGCAACTCCAGCAGATGGAGCGTTTCACACTAAAGAGAGACCAACGCATGGATTTTGCGACTTTTAATTCCTGCGGGTCTGGACAATTTTAACTGACAGGTCTGCTATAGTTAGCTCTTCAGTAATTATAGCATTTTGGCTGAAGCTTCTTGAATCAAATTATGATTTGCATCCAAAAGGCACGATGTGAGACGTGTCAAGGCATGCTGTGAATGATAATAAACACAAGGAAATTTCTGGTAAAAGATGCAGTAAAACAGAACCATCATTTCCACTAGAGTCTGTACAGAGTAAAATCCCTGTCAGGATGCTGTTGTTTGCACAGTTACTCCAGCAGGGGAGGTCTCGTAACCACGAAGCACCCCACCCACCCACCACCCACCTGACAGCAGTTCTTTAGGGTCTGTAAAGAAAAACACCCCCCTTCTAAAGTCTTTCAGCACCGTGCACACGGTATTGTTTATTTCGCTTAACACTTCATTTAAGACCTGTCTTTTTTTTTTTTTCCTTTCCTGGTCATCTGGTCACATTCCAAGTAGAGAAACTTCTTTTGCAAGCGTGTGCTTCCTGTTTTTTTCTAATGCAGTGAAACGCAGAGATCAAGGCCAGATATGGAGGAGTTGAGAAAGTAAAGGTGACCATTTTGGAAGAAATGAGAATTATGACAAAAACCCTAACAAACTCAAGAAATGACAAGTTAAAAAAGTAAGACAATGAGTTAACCTTTGCATAAATTTTGCTATGCACTCAAGCAAACTCTGAGGAAATTACTTTAGGATCAGGATTCATTAACAAATATGCAGACAGAATTTTACATCACAGTAACATTCAGTTAGATTTAGTTTAACCTAACCCAACTAAAACTGCAGAAAAATCAAGGGGCTACACCTCAGAGATTTACTTATGGGTCAAGAATAAAAGTACAGACTCTGACCAGACTGTTATGAGTAACAATAATGAACTATTCACTCCAGGAGAATAATGAGCATCTAACCAAGGAGGAAAAATGTATCCTGAAAGGGCGCAAAGCAGAGTCAGATTTGCTATGTCAGTAGGTTACAGGGGTTTTATTTTAGTTCCTGCAGGCATGCAGATGTCTATAATACTACAGATAACTGTGGTGCATGAAAATCCCCACAAAAATCTTACTTTTTCCTAGTAGGAGGGAGAAGAGTTCTTAAATATTAGGTCACGAGATGCTGGCCCCCTATGTGGTGCTAAACTCTTAAAGTACTTGGGCTGTTTCGTCAACCCAATTCTTGGGTCATTCATGCTGGGATACATTTTTGGGTTTCTTTTTGGAGCAATACTATTTATTTTGTTCCATTTTAACCCTTTTTTGGTTTGTTTTTAAGACTATTGTCACGTATGCCAAAATGCCACTGCGCGGAAACCTAAATTCAAGTTTTTCAGTAAATTTGGTGATGCAGGGCATTTGTAATCAGGAGGTGGCAGTCACATTTTTACACGCCACACATTGGTTTTAAGGTTTTAAGAAAAAGCTCAAATTTTACAGTGACTGGACGAGTTTTCTCTAAAAGTCGGCATTGGTTAGTGGCTGCCCTGGCACATTTTAAGGCAGACGGAGCTGACGCTTTTACAAAATCGGGCAACAGCTGGGTGGCCCAGGTTGGTGGCAGCCGGATTGCTGGCCCAGTAGCAGCTCTGACTGGACGATGTGTAAATGTCTCCTGACAACATTTATGACCACAATCCAAGAAATTTTATGTAAATAAAGCAGACAAACCTCTGCTTTGAGCCCATTTTCCTCCTCTTTCTTCCCTTATAGCTGTCACTGAGGACTTGTTTTGCTGCTTTTTCGTCATTAAAGTTTTAAAGAAGCACTAGCAGCGACCACACCACCCCCCCTATGTTGGTAAATGGCGTATACTTATATAGTGATTCTACCTTCCTCAAAGACCCAAAGCACTTTACAGTCGCAGACCCATTCAACCATTGGTGGAAGCTCAGTGCCGAACAATGGCGCCAACCTTCTACCAGAGGCACCAATGTCTTGCCCAAGGACACTTCAACACATGGAGGGGTAAGGCGGGAATCGAACCCACAATCTTCCGATCAGGAGTCTTACTTTTTTCTTTTTTACATAAAATAAGTTGTGTGTCAAACTGTTTAGAAAACAGAAAACAAACAAAGGAAAATATAAGGATTGGGATTTGGCACCCTGGGCGGTGGCCTATGTTGCTTATGCCCACTCTATCAATTTTTAAACAAATCGGGCAGTGGCATGAAATCTTGAAGATTCTCCTACCCATTGTCCGGTGCCAGTTGCATTAGTAGCTTTAAAATAACTTAACAACTTCAAAGTTGAGTTATTTTTAACTCTTTAGTTTATTCTCTGGTAAATTATTTGGGAAAACCAGCTTTTCTGCGTTCATCTACTGCAAGGTAAAAGTCAACAACAATGCTATTGACGGAGATCTGTTGTTGATTTCCTGTGAGGCATCTTTCCACTAACTAGATCACCGGTATAAAATAAGCAATTCACATCTTAGCTGCCCTTTAAATAAAAAAAATATATTTTCGTTATTTTTGACAGCTTTACTCATCAAATAAAGTATTTAGCTCTTTGGGTGTTTGTCCATTATTGGCATAATAAAAAATATTCTTGATGCATTTATCATCTGTCCAGACATCAATTATTCTCGTAGGACTTTGTAGGCTTAACTTCCATGTGGAAAGCACTCAGAGCTTTGCTGCACAGCACTGATTCATCTTGGTGGGAAAAAACTAACTTTATCACACATTACTATCACCACCAGCAGGTCAAACATCAAGGCAGGTGGGTCTCTGTCTCCCAAGATGCCATCAGTTTGTCTAACAGGGCTTCAAAACGCTGCTCTGTTTATACCTGTCGGTCAACATTTGAGCGAGAAGCAGAGCTGCCCCCCCCTCCCTCCCTACCGAAGCCTCACTGAAGCTTTGTGGTTTGCTAC
>NC_050531.1:10969545-10987217 GCF_002922805.2 Oryzias melastigma | reverse complement strand
GGAGTCCCATTCTGAGAGAAAGGCAGAGGGGGGAGGGCAAGGACAGGAAGCAGATGAAGAAGAAAAAGAGAGGGATTTGAAGAGATGTTATCTCAGAGACTCTGGGACGTCAGCTGCAGAGGGTCATTGGGGTTGAAGTTTAATACAATAGTGGATCTTGACAGAGCTGATGGCCAAATGAATTTTTATGTGAGTGCATCCGCATTTGGAGCAAGTGAGCGTGTCGATGAAATCTTCCAGTAAACCGAAGCTGAGGTTTCTAAAAAAAGTGGCAGCAATTTAACAAAAACAGAAGTTCTTTCAAAATAAAAGTGCAGAAATATAAAAGAATTATTTTTTCTCCCAAACATTCAACTTTATCTTAATTTCTTTTCTTTGGTTATTTGTTTGATGCATGTCTTTCTTTTTTATCATTTCACATCAGTGCATCTTGCATGCCAACTTTCACACCTTCACTTCTAGCCCTCTATTTTTCACCCCTAGTTGCCCCTGTAGCTTAAAAAAACTGTAACAGGAGACAGAAGAAAAGAACTGAGTGCTGCCAGCTCAGCATTTCTCCACATGCATGTGCCTCAACCAGAAGCCTGAACACAATACACACACACAAGGGGTCCTCAAGCCCAACCTCTCAATTATACAATTACACAGTCCACCAACTGCCCCCAGCAGGAACTGTTTATTTGCCATTACCACAGAATAAAACCGCCTTTTGTTCTGTTGCTCTTTAAGCGAAGATAAAAGGGTGATAAAAACCTCATTACGTCTCCAAATTGTATTGATTTTTATCCTGTGAGGGTGCTGTTGGTGGCCATGCGATCTAGTGCCTGTCCTGTGCCAGCACATTTTTGGAACGGTTCCAGAGCTTTTAGAAAGTGTGTGTTTGGTGAAACAGCTGGTGAAACGTGCAAATACAACTTTTGTGCGTGGACGTGATGGCTACAGATAAAGCCGGATAAGCTGGCACGTTGGTGGAATTCTTCTCTTTTGGAAACCAAATTAAAGAAGTATCAGGATCGATATTTTAAACTGATAAAGAATCACCTACCATGTACTCCATGTTGGAAGCAGGAGGGTAAACCTGCCCTCTGAGCTTATTGTGAAGGTCCACAATGAGCTGAGCATCACTGTCAGTGATGGCTCTCTTGCCCCTCTGTTTGGCCTCCCACCAGTCGCCATCCTCATCCAGATATTTGTCCAAAATCTTCTCCCAGCCGGTGGAGTTTGGGAGCATCACCATAGCCGTGCATGTGTGGAGGAGCAGCAGCAAACAGACGCCTCTCTGGCGTTGAGGGGACACTTGACTCATCCTTACAGAGATAAAGAGAGGTTCTCTTAAACTGTGATGGAGAAGTTTTTGTGTCAGCAGACTTTTTATTCACGGTGCTGAGCTGGCAGAGGATCAAGAGCACAGGAGAAAACACAGTTATTGAAAGGACTACAATTAACGTTCTCTATCAGATTTGCTGAGTAACCCGTGTCAATATTGATCTTGGTGTGGACAGTGCATTTTTCTTGGTGAAATGCCATGAGCAAGCTAATGGGGTTCACAGAGTGTAAACTGGCAGGAATGACTGGAATAAAGAAATAAAGATTTCCAAGTGTCCTTGAAGAGTTTCCAAACTTTAATCCAAAGTCTAAATCTAATACTTATATTAACATCATTAACAGAAACTCTGCAGCAAATAAGAACAGCTGCAGTTAAGAGTTAAGAGGAAAGGATGCTGCAAAAAAAAAAAAAAAAAAAAAAAAAAAGATGCTCCTGCACTGAGAAAGCTTTCAGTAAACTTACTTGAACTTTGTGGTATGCAGGCGCGCGCTGGCACAGGCTGCTGGAACGAGTCTATATGTAATGGAAAATGTGAGGAGAAATGCATAATGAAACAGAAGCAGAATGATGTGATTTAATGCAGACTGTGGAAATAATTTACCTTTAATGAAATGGAATGGTGCCCGCTTCTTGGAGTCCTCAGAGATCCCGCTGTGAGGGAAAACTTCAGCAAAGACGGAGGGAGAAGGAAAGAAAATCCGCCTCCAAAGTCGCGCAGCTCAGGTGCAGCTGGAATCACTCTTTCTGACAATTTTTTCAAAAGAAAAAAATATATATATTTTTTAAAGTAATATTTTTTCTTTTGTTGTTGTTGAAACTAAAATCACTCTTTCCTCTTTGGGAGTTTTCTGCAGCTAAAGCATCATTTATCCACATTTTATTCTCATCTTGACCGCTCCGGAAAAGTCCCGCCCCTGACCACGCCCCCTGAAAGCCCCACCGTTTGTTCCAAAACTTGCGCGCGTCATGACGCGTGATTCCCACATTTTTAAGGCATGCAACCCCTTTCATTTTTTCCTCAAGTATAATAAACCGAAGCAGTTGATTAGCACACCATATAAACTTCTCTATAAACCTTTCAAAATAAAAGTCAATTGTGTCCATAGAGAAAATTGAGATCATATATATATTTTTCCTCATTTTAACTGTTCACAGGTGACTGTAAACCACAGTCACTCTTTCCCTTCTCTGGTATAACAACTCCAACATGGAAACAGGAAAGTTTTGTCTTTTGTCATCTGGTCATTTTCAGTAGTTGCTATGGCACATGCAGAAACAGAGAAAAGCACCAGACTCTCCATATTTACCCCCCTGTCAGTTCTTCCCCCCATCATTACCTTCCTAAATAATGAGGTGACTCTTGACATATTAATCCAAACACCCATTAGTCTGTGCTGCACTTGTTTCCATTACACTTTTAATCCTTTGTTCATTTTTGTTTCTCGGCATAAAAACATAATTTGGAGAATTCTTGTATGCATGGCTGTCTCTAAAAGTATGATTGACATAAAAAAAAGAAAAAAGAAAGAGGTTCCACCTGCTGATATGATCCATTTCCGTGCCCCTGCCCTCGTCACAGCAGGAACACATAGAGTGGTTGCTGTCTTATCTTTGGGTCGGCCTCCAGGGAGACGTGGGTTCTGGTTCTGGCCCCAGCAGCGACCTTCTCTCTCTGCGGTCAGTGCTGGCATGTCTCCCCCTCCTCCTGCTTCCACAGCTGAAATAGCAGAAGTCTCCCTGAGCTCACGATTCCCATCAAAAAAGTAACAAAAAAAAAAAAAGTTCAATTGCAACAGTTCCAAGTTGAAAAAGTGTGGGAGATTTGGCCTATAAAAACAATTATTTCAAATGCTCTAAAGTAGATTGATTACATTAAATTAAGTTTGCAGCTAAAAAGCACAAAAAAGATTCAACTGTAAGCAGATGTCACTGAGCCACAGTATGAATATTTAACCAAATAAACTCATTAAATGTTTGCTAATTGGTCAGGGTTTTGTTTCTTTTTCAGGGGGATTCTCTTTGTCAAGTTTACAACAATCCCAGTAAGTAAATCCAGTTTGTTTCTGCCTGAAGTAAAGCACCATAAATGATTTAATTCTTTAGCTGAACTTTTTTTTGTCAAAGATCTCTGAGTGATTTCTTCTTCGAAGCATCTCTGGCTTTATAAAACAGTGTGTTTGACTTGTGCACATTCTCTGCCTTCCCTCCAAGTTCTCTCTGTCCGTGCTGCCCTCCCCTTACCCTCGCTATCTTACCAACACAGTTGCTGTTTTTTAAAGCCCAGCGCCCTGAATCTCCCTCCTGCACCTCCTCTATCCAGCGTGTGGTCTTCCAAGAAACTCGATGAACCCAAAAGAATGCAAACACCAAGCCAGGCCCAACATCCACACAACAGTAGCCTCTGAGCGCTGCAGCGGAGCACACAAACACCAAAGGAAGCTCTTTTTGTTGGCGCGTGACATATCTGGCGTGATGGTTCTGGCTGAGTTGGATTGAGGTCAGATTGTTGGAACAGGATCTGGGTGAATGAGGGTGTAAAGAGCATCAAGGTCATTTGGCAGATGTTCTACATGATTGTTTTCATGACATTATCAGCTGTGTTCAGCAGAAGGCTGTCTCAGCAGTACAGGGTAGTTCTTGTGGAGTCAGAGCTGTCCACTTCTACCCTCTTGTGTTGGAGAAGCGTTTGCGCAGGACTCTTAACTGTCTTCTGATTCTACACTCTCCTGCTTTTCATGTTGGTTCATCACCTAACACGGTTTCCTTTAAACTCTACAAAACCGCATAAATACAAGAAAATTAAACAATATCATTAATCTGTTTAGTTATGGAAGAATTTGAATTGTAAAGTGGCTAAAACGTTAACACCACTGGACTCAGAAACATTAAAGAGCAGGTTTCTGTTATTACATTCAAGTTTTTTTTTTTTTTGTTGCAGTTTTTGTTGGATAAAATGTAAGCCGAAGTATCCCAAACAAATCACTGAATCAATTTTCAAGTTTACATTTCAACTTGATGTTTGATTAAACTTAATTTTATTAAATATTGTTTCATTGGTTAGAATTTTATACAAAAAATATTACCTTTTCTAAAACTGTTTTTATAGTGATTTACAATAAATCAAGGTTGAATTTTGTTCTATAAAATTAAGTCCAACATTAAACAGATCTTTTAAGGCTTGAACAATATTAGGTAATTGCAAAACTGAGCTAATTGGTGATTTTGAAGAGTGTATTTTACATATTCAAAGTCAAAAATCAGTGAAAATGGCTAATCTTTTTTTTCGCAAAAGACTGGTGTCAACAAGAAAAAAAGGCAACTATTTTAAAGAACAGCTAAGATTTATTTTCTAATTACAAGTTAAATCTTTAACAAAATGTACAAATTACACTTAAACTAAAAAAATATTTTTAACTGTTTTTTCTTTAATTACTTATTTTAAAAAATGCTGAGTAAAATGATATGAAATGGTAAAAATGAAATTATAATGTGAGTTCTTCACATAAATATCCATTCCAAACACACACTAGCTCTAATAACTGATAATAATTGTACATGAAATGCTCTATCAAAACTCTCCATGTCAGCTAATCAAACTAAAAGTAAACAGAGATCACGCCTTATTGAACAACATTTTGCTTTTGCATTCAAGTGATATTTATCTGAACCAAACTTAAGTTTTTATCTTTGTGTTTTTTATTTCAGTCATCATATAATTGCTCCACCAACATGATGGTGTTGTAACATCAAAATTACCAAGAAAACATCTGAACTTGCGAGTGTTATTTGTGCCCAAAAACACCAGGTGTCACTGTCCTTTCATAGACTGTACCAACAACAACTTTGTGCACCCATTATGTCCAACAATAATGTACAATCCAGAGTTTTACAAAACATTTATGTTAAGCAAAGATTAGATTTGGAAATTACACTGATTTGTCCCTAAAAGTATTAAGTTTAAAAGTTTTTGAGGACAAAAACACAGAAATCTTTTTACAAAAACTAGATTGGATTCCTGATCTAGTTGTACTTTAATAGGTGTTTATTTTTAATATTTAATATGAAGATTCAGAAACACGTTTTAATTAAAACCCTCTCTTGTATAAAAAGAAAAAAAAACAGGAGGAAGGATTTTTTTTCTTTGTATCCATTAAAAGGAATCACTTTGGCCTAGAAGAACAAGCTGGGGAGGCGGGCCACGGATGGCATCAAAGCCTGGGAGTAGAGGGTACAGAACGAAGCCCATCTGATTAAGCTGTGCTTTCACAAGCACTGCACTTCCTGGGGAGGACATTGATTTTGGCTCGTGTCACGCAGCTAAAGGACACGGATTTTCTGGACTCCCTGCAAGGAGACTGACACAGACTAGTCCAAGAAAAAGACTCCAGTGGGATACAAGGAGCCAATACTGGACTCGGACTATACCTTTATCTCAATTTGTGTTCTTTGACTTCAAGTTTTACTCTTTAAACAAACTTATTTCATGCACATTCATAAGAATACTATTAAATGTTCAGGTGATTATAGACAATACCGTTTTGTGGCTTGAGAGCATGTCAGACATTTTATTTTAGCATGCATCATTAAATCTGAATATATATGATTTATTTAGATTTTACTAGACCATGTAAGATGAAAAAGCTACTCAGAAAGAAAAAACTGCAACAGTTAAAACTGAAACTGCAGTTGTGAGGTTTTTTTGAACAAAAAAAGACTTGTTTTGTGGGTTTCCAGCACAAAAAGTACATGTATACCCAGCCTCTGAGAAATGGCCCATTTCTCCACATATTATGGTAAAACCGTCTAAAATAAACAGCATTATAGACCAAAATAGACAGCTGAGAGTCCGAGACACCACAAATGATCTGTTTACCTTATTTTTTATTCCATGTTTGAAGCAAAGGCATGGGAGGGAGAAAGGCTGCAAGTCCATGCAGTCGCTGTAAATCTCTGCTAAAGATTTCACAGGAATAAAATAGGTTCCAACAATCAGAGCGATCCTAACACGTTTCAAGAAACTGTCATCAAACTCTAGGGAAAAATAATGGTTCACATTTGACCTAAATACTTACAAAGATCTATTTTACTTTAAAATATTGCTCATTGCTGAAAACCTTAAATACAAAATCGCTAAAACAGTTGCATTCTTTTTCACGTTTGTTTTGGCGCTTAATCCTAAATGTAATTTAATCAGGACAAGTTTCAGAAGAATTTAGAAGATTGCAAGGTGACTTCTAAATAAATGGAGTTTCTAGACTTCCAGAAGAACAAGAAAAGAGAAAAAAAAGTGGAGAGTTAGAAAGAAAAGTCTTTCCCAGCATCCCCCTGGAGGCCGTGCCAAGCCAAGTTTTTCAAGCAGTCTGGGAAGTCAGGGAGGACAGAGAGGTTGTGGAGTACAGAGACAATAAAGGAGAGTCTTTTTGCAGCTGTTCACATCACAAAGCCTCTCAAAGCCTTTCGTCCATACAAATGTTTACTCGCTTATTTAATTGGTATACACACTTAAACAGGTGCAATCTCTTTCTAATACTTCTCAATACTGGTGAGGTTGGATAACTGCTCAGCCAGTTGGAAACGCGCTTCACCCAAACCCACAGTGTCATTTATCAACCTGCCGCGGCCCCTCTGAAGTCTCAGTGTTCTTTATGAATAAACATTTCATCAGTTACATACTTAAGAAAGACTAAACGGTTTCAGCAGTACTATTTATCTGACAGAGCAGTAATTCAAACGTGGTTGTAGGAAAAGTGGCGAGTCTTTCTTCGGATCACCGTTGCTTTAGATGTTGGTTCTGGCTGACACTTTTATCTAGTAGACTTCTTTTTTATTGATGCAATAACTGGAGGTTAAAAATGTGCCTCCTCACCACTTTTTCTGACACACTGTCTTAGTGCCAAAACAAGTTTATTTCTGATTTAAAACGTAGGTTTGAGGCGGTTGTTGGTGAAATTTTGAGATGTGTGAACGTGGCGGGAAATTCTTCTCTGACGAAGCGTCCTGTAAATATAATATTGGTTCCCCCTTTTTCTCACTTTAAAATCTTTTAAGTTCCTTCCATCATGTCTGGTCTCCTTCCCTTAAGTCCTGCATGTGTCCACCAGAAAAATTGACACAATTATTTAAAAATTATAGAAATATAAAATAAAAAGTAAAAAATCTCCCCGTTTAGATGTTAGTTTTTCACTTCCAGTTGATGGAATTCATTATGTTTGAACAAATTATATATTGCCACTTCAATTATTGTTGAAAATGAAGGCAAAAATGGCTTTTCTCTTCCAGTGAGTCCAGGTAAAACAAAAATCCCAGTAGATACTTCCCGGAGTATGTCTTACTAGGGGCGTGTATTGACAAGAGTCTGACGATACGATACACGTGTCATGATACAATACATGTTGTACCAAACAATATTTTGCTATTTTTTTTAATAATGACTTCAGAATTATCTAAATATCAATACATTTTTCACAAAAGTTAAATTGTGAAATACATGTTTAATAATCAACACACTGCTTTTACCCAATAAAATTCCTGGTGCTGTTCTTTTGGGAATTTAGGAAATATTTCAGTGGAAAGCAAAAGTAAGACTGAACAACTTGTTTGCTTTTAAACAAATGATTAAATATTGCCTTAGCATTATTTGAAATCAATGCAAGTATCGCCTAAAAAATGATCACGATGTTTCACTGAATCGATATTCTCTTAAACCGTTATCGCTTCCCTTTTGGTAGATTAACACTGACAAGTATCAGGTCAGAGGAAATAGATGAACTAATGCAAACAAACGTGTGATTCTTTAGGCTGGATAATATCAGCCAATTACTATTAGCCGTAATATTGGAAAAAAAAACATCCAGTTTGATCAAATATAAGACAATAAATAGCAATCAAAGAACATTTTATTACAAAGACAAAGACAAAACACAATTCATGACATAAATACATCGTAGTTGATTTAAATACCATCAGTGCTGAAAAACGTTACTTTCTTATTTTTGCATTTTTATTCTCTTGAATATGTTGAATATGTCTTAATATGCTGCATTCTTGCTACAAAAGGAATATGATTTAAATATATATAAAAACAGAATAATTTACATTGTACGTACTTTGACATAATCAAGGTATTGATATCTACATATACAAAAGAAGACACAACAAAATATATTTTAGAAATTTACAAACAATTAAGGTGCACTTAAGTGCCTTATTCCAAGAACTAATAAAAATTATCACCAAAAATAAAAGCTATATAAAAATATGTAACAATTCACTTGCATATTTACTGTCCTCGTGATTTTAAAACAGATATAGGTACTGCTGTGAAGCATAATTACATGAAATGCCCCAAAAATGTATTTTCTGTATTACACACAATCTAGTGCAGATTATAACAAAAAGTTCAAGATGTTATTGTTAAAAAGCAGGATTTGTTATGATTATTTTGACCTTTTTTGATAGACTTTTTGTAACTTCAATGACTGACTAGTTTCAGAATTTGGTCAAAATGTTTATTATACACACGTTTAGTGAAACTGCAAGTTAATGGTGGTCTATTCTGGCTTTTTATTAGCAAAAATTGTGCAAAATCCTTTACAATGGCAGGCATAGCGTTGGCTTTAGTGTCCAGAGGTAACAGTTGGAGGTTCTTGGATATGATAAAGCCTAATGTCCTGGCTCTTCCTGGGAAGCAGTTTGGCTCTTATCTAGCAAAATTGTTTTAATTGAATAAGCAGTTACGATATTGAGCAGAAACAAATTCCTGCCTCCTATAGACAGGCAGTGAAACTAATTTCCTGTTAAAACTGTGCCATTGCAAATGAAGGCTTTTGCTGCATTCTAGCACCACAAGAGTTCTGAAGATGGGTATTGTGCAATAAAAACAGAGGTTCTTAAAGAGAGACATTTGAATAAATACAACTTCAGCAGCTGTGCTTCAGCTGTGAACCTGAAGTTTGGCGCAGCAGATGAATCTGTGTTCGTAACCGGGGTAACTGTAGCAGCAGTGATTGACACCAGGTTGAAACTCCTTTTTTCTCGCTCTTATCTGGTGTTTTCACTTAAATGTGAAGTGTTTTTTTTTCTTCTTTTCTTTAATTTGCTTCAGACAAGAAGATTGCCTCTTCTTTTCCTGTCTAGCAGCTGTGACAGTTTCAGTAAATCAGACAAAACTTGTCTTTCATTCAAGTTCAGCTTAAAGTATGAAGCTTGGAACTCGCACAAAAGCAACGACGCCGTTGACAGTGTCAGTGTGTGTTTTCCTTTGAGGTCAAAAGCTTTGATCTTTTTGATCCTCTTTGATCCCGACATTCTTTCAAAGTAAGAGCACACAGCATGAAGGTGTGATGCTCATAGCACCAAAGTGAGCCTGTATGAAGAGCTGTACCAGACCTAAAGTAATGTCCTAAATTACCACATTGTCAAAAAATAAAAGAACAAGTGTGTTTGCAGCACCGCATGCAGAACACACCTTCACAAGATTTATATAAATATCCATTAAAAAAAATCTTAGTTTTTGCAATCTGGTAAGAAAAAAATGCTACAAATTAATACACAAAATATTTACATTTTATCAACTTACATGATGCCTTCAAATGTATGTTTTTCTCTTTAAATAAGCCGATATATACAACAAAGTATAGTCCAAAATTGTTGTGCAAATCCTTACTTGATTAAAATAATGTCTCTGTGGTAGTAGAGGTTGTCAGCTTAAGTTGGAGAACCTGTGTTTATTTGAACCAGTGCAGGTAGTTTGTCTTGAGGGCTGGGAAGCACATGTTATTGCTGCATGAGCCCCCATAACTGGGAGGGCAGGCGGAACAGGGCACGCCGACTTTGTAGGGAGCCTCTCCGATCCAGTTACCCCTGGAAGACAGCAATGTTTTGGGTGAATTCATGTGGGGGTGACCACAGAAATGCCTGTTCTGAGGTGAACATAAACGTCGAGATGCATGAGGATTATGAATAATAAATAAAAGGAGATTTTATTGAAGCCACTGACAGGATATGAGAACTGGACCAAGTAAGTGTGACACCATTCATAAAAAATGACCTACTTACAGTTCCAACAAAATAAAGTCAATTCGTCACCATTTTTTTGGGAATATGGGCGCCGCCATGTTGGAACCGGAAATCATCAGTAAGCAGTGATTGGTCCAAGTCAGTCTGAGTAATCGTTTCTATAGCAACCGCTCTGGCCAATCAGCCCACACTCATAGCTTTGCTACACAAAATCTGTCAATCAAATGTTTTAAACGTTCGATGTAAGACCAACTACTTTTATTGAGGCATCTGATTGGCCAGTTTATAACTTGAATAACTTGCACTACAGACAAAAATGAAAAAAAAAGATTAGAATAACATGTTAAAATAAGGTATCAGAGAAACAGGGGTTATTCTAATAGAATAATTGAGTAATAGCTGTTTATTTCTCTATAGAAGTCAAAAGGATTTTGGCTTCTCGGAGCCAGCAGGTACTTCCTGTTTGGAAGAGGGGAGGAGTCACTCAGATCAGTTCTCATAGGTTAAAAATCCCTTCACTACTCATTACTTAGATCTGTTATATAGTGGGGTTGGCCATTTTGTAGTGCTGTTCGAATCTAAAATTCCAAAATCAAGTGCCCTAGAAATTTCTTAGAAGTCTCTGCAAAAAACCAGTGTGCATCACCCAAGTTTTCATCATTAGAACCCATAGATTTATAAGTGGTCTTCTTAAAATGCTCATATTCATTAGGTTTTTACTTTGTGAAATTGGTGACGTCATGTTTAAACTGAATAAAGTAGTGAGCATGGTGTCTGAATTGCTTTGAAACTCCAAGGCACTACATAGTCCAGCACTAAATAGTTTTTTAATAGTTAGAGATTAGGGAGGGATTTGGACACAGCCACATTCAGTCATTGGTTTTTGGACAGATTACCCAGAACCCCTTGAATGATTCAAGAAGTACATTAGAAATCATGGAGAAAAATACCAAAGAAGATATTTAATATTAGTCGGTCAAGTCTTAAAGGGGGTTTTTCTTTTTACATGGAAAAAAACAATTGTGTCAGACATAATTATGTGCAAACAAGACACTAGATTAACAGGAGTATTTGTCTAGACTTTGCATAATAAAAGACAGGACTGTCTCTGAACTTCCAACCTCAACTCTTGGAGAATGCAGGCCACTACTCAAGTTATCAGGCCAAAGTAGGTCATGAATGTCCTGCACCAGTTACTCTTGCATACAGCACATTTCAAACCAATTGGATTAAAGATCCTAGGTCACAAGTGAGTCACAAGCCTTTTGCTTTAGTGATGTAGAAGGGCTTCAAAGCCTTTTATGGGGTTAACTGAACTCACCGCCGACATGGGTGGTATTACATAACTCAGCACACAACAGGGTGGGCTTTATTGGGATTAGGTGTTTCGTCATGGGATCGTCATCATGTTAGCAAGTTCACGAGAATTAAAAATTTAAAAATGGTCTCTCTGAAGCCTGAAACGAGCACCCAATCAGCTTATCAGAACAAATTCTCAGGTCAGTACTTACTTGGGTGAGTAGTTGCAGACTAAATATGTGGCCCGCTTCCACACAGAGCCCCATACGTTCATGTTGTAGCATGTGTGAATCGCACAGCCCACTTTGTTGGATGTTGCCCACACCATCTAGAAAACAGAACAGCGTTATTTCAGTGTTGTGACAGTTCGACAGTCACACGGAGTTTAAGTTGCTCACCTGTGTGTAGTGAGTGCACATCGGTCCGTAGCACCTGAGCGGACATCGAGGGTTGCAGTCACGAGGGTATGGAAAGGAGTAGTCTTTTACCTCGTCGTACCAGGGCTTCACCAGTTGGAGAATGGATCGATAGCTGTGGACGGAAACATTTCAATGTTAAGGAGGCACAATGTTTTTGCATCTCTCATAGCTGGTTGACTACATCATTTTCTGAATCATAAAATTAACTTTTTTATCTTCAAGTCTTGGTTGTTTTTTGATAAAACTTAAAGGAAACACTGTGTTTCTACACTAAAGGGATACACTTTTGTCCTCCAGGGTCATGGCTGCGAGCGCCAGTTCTGTTTATATTAAAAGGTCACAGGAGCATTCCTGAAGCAGTTCCCGGGTCACAGTGCTGAAACTTTTAGGGGAAAGAAGAAGGGGGCTCAGATGAAGCAGCCACCACGGCTGAGAGGGAGTCATCCCTGAGAGGAGCAGCAGATGTTGGGAAGTGGGAAAGGTGTCAGGGGTCACTCACCGTCCTGTCCTGACCGAGAGGTTTTGACCCAAGAACCTGAGGAGGTTAGACGGCCCGTGCTCCCACAGACAGGCATGAGCCCAGTCCTCAGCTGTCTTGGCTAACGTCTCGTCCCAAACCTAAATACAGATCGACACAGTAAAGAAAAGCCATTACATAATCAGTATGTCATCGAAGTTGGAGAAGAAAACCTCTGTAAAAAATTAAAGCCAGTGATGTCAACATGACAGAATGAATTTGCTACATTTACAAAAGTTTTTTTGTTTGATTTCCTTTTGTGTGACAGAAAAATAACTAAATGACATAAGATTTTGGTTGCATTTAATATTCAGTAGGCAATGACAACATCATCAAAGCCTTTTATTCCTGACACAGTAGCTGTTTTGAACTTTTGTAACATCTGGTGCAAAGATAATTAGCTCTGACAAGTTTAACTACAAGGATCTAAGAACTCAGAATATATTTATTTGAGATGGGAGAAATATTTATGCATGCGTCAACTACAATAAAAGCTGCTTTAAATGATTTTATTTGCAAAATAAAACTAATTTTATTGTTGTTTTATTGTTGCTACATTAAATTTCCTTAATAATTATTGTTTTGCAGCTTTAATACACCAACAAAAATATAGAGGTTTAATAAAAGATTCCACCTACCATGTACTCCATGTTGGAGGCAGGAGGGAAGACTTTGCCTCTGACTTTATTGTGATAATCAAGAATGGCGAGCATGTCGTTTTGGCTGATGTAACGCCTCCTCCTGGTTTTGGAGAGACTCGTGGCTCCATTGATGCGCGCTGCGCCCAGATTAGTGATATTGACGGCTGGAGAGGACTGGGGCGCAGCAGGAACGCTGGTGGCCAGTGCACTTGCTCCGCACGACAGGCACACAAGTATCAAATCTAAAGCAAATAACTGGTGTTTCATGTTTGTTTAAATTGTAGGTAGAATATCCCGACGTTTTTGGGGTGGAGGTTCTGGGAATTAAAAATAAAATTGAAATTAGACAAAACTTCCTGCGAGATGCGCGTGGATGCTCAACATCCTGACATAAGTGAATAGAAGTTTCTCTTTTGCTGCAGTACTGCACAAATCAAATCCGCCACATTGCATCTCAGCTCTCTTACCTCGTCTGGCGTGGCGGTGCCTCCAGGCTGAGTTGCCAAGGCAGTATCACCTCTCCAGTCTCTGCGCTGTGGATCGAGAAGAGAGGGGGCGCTGCGAGTGAGCGGGAGAGTGGGGGCTTCTGCGCTTTGCAAACTGTGTGAGTGCTTCAGAGGTCCTGCGTTGCGGCTTTATATATGGTGGTGGATGGAGCAGGAAGCGCCCTTGCCTCAGAGGTGGACGCACAGTTTGACACCTGAGACATCTTTTGGATGCGCTGCTTCTCTCTACATCCTTTAATTGTTGCAAATCTGTCCCTCTAAAAATGAAATAGACTCTCAAGGTGATGAATACTCATAAAAGACTTTGCAAGCAGTTTCATTTTTATGCTGTATGTTTGATACAAAAAGGGGATTTGACTTGCATAAATTAATATAACACTTTCTATATGATACATTTGGATGATATAGACTTTTAGTACAGTAAAGATAACACTTGTTCAAAGTGTGGCCCCAGCTTGCCAGGATAAGGAGCCAATGAAGACAAAAATTCTCCTGCAGGTCATCATTTTTATTGGCAGCTGGTGAACAAATTAAAGCTTTGTGACGCAGGAGCACTTTCTCTCCTTCTTTTCCTTTCTCTCTCCTCTTTGTCTGCTCCTTTTTCCTGCAGCAGACAACTGGTGCTTTTCCAAAAATCTCTTTGAAAGTGATGGAATTTTCAGGCGCTAGAGCTGCAGCAGGGGATATATCACTCAAGAGTGGTGCAGAGCAAAGATTTTCTCCTCCGTTTCACTCTAGCCCCTGCTCCACACTGCTGCACTTCCTTACTGTTTATTGAGGACTTCACGGGGATAGAAAGTGGTTAAGGTGAGGGTGTAAATCAGGAAAAATTAGTTTAACATATTTAGTTTCAACACAAAGAGCAATAATATATGTTTGACAAGAGAAAAAAATCCTCATACTGAAAGAGTTGCTCTGATTACTTTCATTTTATAACCAATGCATCATTTTGTTTACCTTTATTTTCTCTTTCGTTGAAAATTATGTTCTTAACTTGTTCTTGTGGCATTAACAATGGAGGACATATATATAGAAAATCAAGCTCAAAATTGAATTTCTGAGTATTTCTTTTTTCAAATCATTGTGAATCAGGTGCAGATAAAAAATGTCAATTGAAAAAAGTAGCTCCCTGCTCTGCTCCATTCTGATGCACCCACTTGCAGACAAATATCCGTGTACATCTTCATTTTCCGGGGCAAAACTGGATAGCTCCAATGTCGCTCGCCATCTTTGTTGCTAATGTCAACGTGAGGGGCTGTAAGCTAGCAGGAGAAAATGTAAACAAAGGGATGTTGGGATATGAGAGGAGGCTTACTCTGTGCCAACAGTCCCGCCCACAACTCAGAGGCAAATTTCTTTTGAATTTCTGCAGAAATTATGTCCTAGAAAATGACAAAAGTTTTAATAATTTTTCTAAAAATGGTAAAATTCCCATTAAAAACCACCAGGAACAGTTTACAATAGCTCAAAAGATTATTAGAGTGGGACTTTAGCACAATACTTTTCGTTAATTGTGCAAGTTTATGATGTTGACAACCATCAAAATCCATGTATTGGAAATATTTGCATTTCAAACTGTTTTCTGTCAGCTGCACAACTTTTTATAAAGATTAAACAATGGTGAAAAAAGTACTGATTCATTGTGGAAACACTGGAAGCAGCACAGAATACAATAAACTATATGTACACACACACACAGACACAAAATCTTCACGTGCAGTTTCCTCAAGGCCCCAGATGATACTCCTCCAGTCTCAGAGTGTTGTTCTTTGTTTCCACAGTGAACCCAGTGACTTCCAAGGAGGCTGCAGCATTATTATCATATTATCACTGCAGTAATTACAGCATTATTTGGGGCACATGCTTCTCCTAAAGGGCTCGAGAATGTTTTGAAAGCCCTTCTTTTTTAGATAGAGCATTTATTTACATACAATATATTGTTCCAAGTTTCCCCCAGTGTTTTTTTCCCCCTCTCCAGAGGCCTCCTGAAACGTGGTGTCGATGCCAGTTCAGCAGAAGGAATGAGGTGCAGAGCGGAGCAAAAAGGGAAAGCAGGAAAGACACAGGCTAAAGCTTTGTAATGCTCTACATGTTAAATGAACAGGAATCACATAATCTGTGTTTTTTTACATTTCAAAAGAGCATCATGCGCAAAAACTGCATTTTTTTGTCTGTTTCAGACAAAAAATAGGTCAAAGTGGATCTGTGCGAACCTGGAAAGATAAACAAGTAATACAATTTCTTAAGGTTGGCTCTTTGTTCATTTGAATTAAAGACTCACTTTAATGGAAGTTTTGGGTGTTTTTAACATGTTTATGAAGCATTTTTCTAATGATGGAGGACATATATATATGAAGAAAATTAAGTTTATAAATACGTTACTGAGTATCTCCTTTTTCAAAATGTGATAAATAAGGAGGAGACGAAACAATGCTTGTTAAAAAGCTTGTACTTCTTATGTAAAAACTACAACCCACAAGCTCCCTGCTCCGCTCCATTCTGATGCATCCACTTGCACACAGATAGATTCAAGTACGTCTTCGATTTCCTTGTCCGAGGAAACTGTAGCTTCGATATTGCTCGCCATTTTTGTTGCACTGCTAATGTTAGCTTAGGGTTGTGAGGGGCTAAAAGCTAGCAGGAGAGAGGACAGGCTTACTCTCCCCAACTCAGAGCCAAATTTCCGATGAACTCCTTCCACTCTGCAGAATGGCATAATCATAATAACAATCACACTGGGGACGCTTAAAATAGAATAAAATATAATTGGAGTGGAACTTTAAGTGATTATGCTAATGTTCCAGACTCCTGGCTCATTGTTAGAGAATGGAGATGGTCAGCGTGTTGACAGATGGTTGAAAATAGGTTCAGATTACCTGAGAAACCAACATCTTCATAGGTTAACTACACTTTTCACATGTGATTCATGGCGTCTAACACTTTGTCTTATATTACCAAAGAATCAACCCGTACCAGACTGTCAAAAGCTCAGCCTGCTCACATTTCAAGCTTATACAAACATAAATGTGAAATTTGCTGTCCTTTTCTGTCATTACATTAATGTTGACTGATGCGCTTTAACTCTTCCCAGTTTAGTTGTATGTTAATATTGGGACAAGGGTCAACTGTGATAAAAATACGTTTGATTTAATGCTCTCAACTCTTGGCTCACTATCCATTACATACACCAACCTCCTGCTAAATCCCTACAGCCACCTGTAATTCAGATCTACCACTTCAATGTTTTCTCCATATTTCCATACAAAAGTTTGGGTCTTTCCCACTGCAGGAAGACCTATCTCCTCTTCCCAGGCAGCTGCAATATTCACTTGCACGTGTGGGCTGTAATGTAAGAAAAAAGTACGACTTGCTGTCACTTCTAACTTTCCCCTTAAGTGATCACCGCACGTGTTAATGTGTGTGAAGTCACAGCAGAGTTGTTTGTCTTATGAGAAGTATTGGAGAGTCTGCCAGAGCACATGAGCAGTCTGGAAACACCTTAAAAGTGGGTCTGAGTTAAGATATTCTGTCAGAGAAAATGCTTGTCTCTAGATGCAGATGGAGTTTCTGTGTGGAGCGCCGGTTACAGTCGTTGACAACTTTCCAGATCAATAAATAAAAAGTTCTCATTTTGTTTGAAAACTGCAAGCTGCTCTTTGCATTTGCCTCCAGAACTTCTTAAGTCATTTCGTGGAAACACATTCACTTGTAGAGGTTGTGAATCTATGAATAAGTTATAACTGTGTCTACCGCTATAAATTTCATGATGTTACAAACTTAAAATCTTTTGGTGCAGATTTTTGGGGCAACAATGGACAGAAATACCTACGGTGGCCCTGAAGGTGCAATATCAGGTGGACCTGAAGTGCAATTTTTTTCAAACATGTTTTTGTGTCCTCCTGATTCACAACAAAGAATTACTCAGAATTTTAATTTTGAGCCTAA
>NC_050531.1:10958228-10969379 GCF_002922805.2 Oryzias melastigma | reverse complement strand
TCTACTGCTATAAATTTCATGATGTTACAAACTTCAAATCTTTTGTTGCAGACTTTTGGGGCAACAATGGACAGAAATACCTACGGTGGCCCTGAAGGTGCAATATCAGGTGGACCTGAAGTGCAAATTACATCGAATCTTACACATTCTCGCTCCAAACTTGTCATACATGGATGAATGGTTGGGGCCCCCTCTGCGTCACTTTTTGAAGTTGTGGGTGTCCCCAACTCATTGTTTTCTGACGTGCTGGCTGTTCTCATTAAATTACAGGTCCCTAACCCTCAAGACGCGGTACCGGACACAGTACGGACACGGAGCCTGTACTGGGTAGAATACTGGTGCTAGTCCGAGTCCCAAAGATTGGGGACCTCTGATTACCGGACACATTTTTTTGCCCTGTCTTTGGCCCAATACCAAGCAGCCCTTGGACTGGTACCGGTTTACGGCCTGCAGGTTGGGGACC
Source organism: Oryzias melastigma (assembly GCF_002922805.2). Lineage (NCBI taxonomy): Eukaryota > Metazoa > Chordata > Actinopteri > Beloniformes > Adrianichthyidae > Oryzias > Oryzias melastigma. The sequence goes on along the minus strand of NC_050531.1, from coordinate 10,968,916 downwards.
TCTGATTTACTGGGGAGAGCCAGCACATCAAATTTGACAAGTTGGGGACACCCAGAACATTAAAAGTGATGCAGAGGGGGCCAAAATTAAAAAAACAAAACTAAACTGTGTTTTCTAGGACATAGTTTCTGCAGAGCAGCATTTTCTCGGAGTTGTGGGCGGGGCCAATAGTGCAAAGAAACCTCATCCCTTTCCCCGTTCCTTAAACACCTTGTGGCCCGTCCAGCATATTTTTTATATCACAAATAAGCTCTTTTTTCAAACATGTTTTTGTCTCCTCCTGATTCACAATAAAGAATTACTCAGAATTTTAATTTTGAGCCTAATTTTATTTATGTTAATACATGCCAATCAAAAAAAAATCCACATTGTTATGTTAATAACACCAAAGACACAATTTTCATTTTTGAAACATTGAAACAACAGCAAAAAAAGACAAAAAAAACACCAAAATATTTTAGAAATCAAGACAAAACTTCAAAAAGCAAAATGTAATTAAAAAAAAACAACAACAATAAAAACAAACCACAAAATAAAAAATAAAAAGGAAACCTTGAGGAAAACAATGTAATTTCCACAAATCAAAATGAAAAGTAAAAAAAAAATTAGAAAATTAGAAACAAGAAAAGGTAGTTATAATAGAATATGACTGTTTGGATGATGACATTTGTTTACATTTTTCAACCAGAACTTATTTAATGTAGAATAATTTTTCTTTAAGCTGCATGGCCAAAGAGAATGTAAAAGCCTGGTGATTTCTTAATTAACTCTTTACCACATTTTTGGCAAAACATCCTTTTGCTTTCTGTCTTCTTCAAAACTCAAATGTCTTAATCTAATCAGCAATGTCCCATTATACCTATATATTCCTCTTTCTTCTTTTGCTTCATTTTTCAACATTTTAGCTTTACTTCTGGAAATTAATTTTGTTTTTGACGTTTTAGTTTCTAAAATTTTGCTTTGATATTAAAAATGTAATATTGTCCTGTATTTGATTTGATTTTTCAGTTGTGGCCTTTAATATGTTTTGTGTTGAGTGATTTGTTGTTGTGATTTGGTCTTCAGGGCCACCGTATTAAAAAATTATCCTCTGAAGTGGCAACATATAGTGAGGAGCCTAAGTTGGGTCTCTTTTCTGGCAAAAAATTAGAGTTTTTGTTTAACTAAAAAGTCCTACTCAGTCTTAATTAATTTAACAAACTTTAGTTCAATTGGGTGGTGGGACTTTCTGAAACACCGTTTTCAGTCTCTGATGTCACCAGTGGTTTTTCTTGGCAGATGGGCAAAAAGAAATGGTGACATTTCAAGACTGGTTTACATTGGTAAGAAGCCCAGTCTCTAACATCAAGCTCTGCAGAGTTCTTTGTTTCACACACAGCTGTTAAACATTTTATCAGCGGCATATACAGTTACACTGCAAATATTATGTGTTTCACACAGTCTGCTACCTTTACAATACGGTTTGTTGACGGTAAGAAAAAAATCTATCCTTTGTCCTTGATAGAAGTTAAGGGTTATTGACTGAGCAGCAACAAACAGAGTTAACGTGTCAATAAACAACTTTTCATGAAAGATTAACTGAGCTTTTGATTCAAAATTAAATTCCCTGCTCTGCCGAGGCTTTTTTTGTAAAAGAAAAGGCTTGAAAATAATTTTTGGAGAAGAGGGTTTTTTGAAACAACTGATTTCCTACAGTCTTTTTACTGGTACTGTTACACTATTTTAAATCAGAGCTACAGTCCAGTATTTACAGAACAGAACCTTCCACAAACAGGGCAGAGCAGAGCGAGCAGACTGGATGGTTCTCATCGTTGTTGTCTGGATACAAGTCTAGTTGTTTAACTGCCCAGAAGATCCTTTCCACTCTTTTCAACCCTTACAGAAAGTACAAAAAACTTTAAAAGATATAAAAGTAAGTCGTTGGATTCAACAACACTTCAGGAAGTTCAAAATGAATTTGTTACACAAGGGCTTTCAACAATCAGAACACACATTATGTCAGCAGAACATACACGATTAAAACTCTGTTCCCGTAATGCTGGGTCAGAGTGTGGGAAAAACTTGACGGATTAGCAAAGGAGGTAAAGTTGGAGCGGGAGGTTATTTTCAGGAATAAGTCACTCCGTCTGTGTATCTATTTTTGACATGTTACATTCCTTTACCGCCAGATATTCTCACCCATCTATAAGAAATTTACTGCTATCTTTGATGCCTAGACTGGACAGAGACTCTGCTGTGGTCACACGCAGACATTACTCAAGAGGTTCAGATGTCAGCTTAGGGAGACAGGTAAACATGAAAAATCCAGCAGGACCTAAAGTTGGAACCAGGACGTTTTATGTTGGAGCTTCATGACAAGACGTAACAAAAACTACCAGCTGGCACTCCGGAGTGAGCTGCCACAATCACATTTGTTAATTTGTCTATTTTACTTTTTTGGTACGCTTTTTTTGGCAATTTGAATTACTTTTGCTTCAAAATAAACTTATGCATTTTGTGAAATCATACAAATAGAAGTCATGAACTGTGTCTGAATTCCCACCCTAATCCTTAATTCGCATAAAACTATTTGGTGTCCTGCATTTTAGAAGCAACTTGAAGACCATTCTCACTACTTTGATTTTTTTTCTAAACAGTAGATATGACATTCCCGATTTCATGAAGAAAAATCTAATCAATACTAACATTTTAAAACATCTATTTATGACTCCACTGTGTTCTGACGATGAAAACGTGGATATTTTGTTAAAAAAATTACATTCTAACAATGTTCAGACGCAATGCATTGTGGTCTATATTCGTCAATGTTGTGAGCATCGAAGCATACTGAGTTCTGGGAAATTTCTAGGGCACTCAATTTTGGAATTGTAGATTTGGACAGCACTACACAATGGCGAACACACTATATAGAGTACTAGATACAGTATTCCCCATTATTCTCGGGGGTTAGAGACCAGAGACCTCAGTGAATACGTGAATATGGAGAACCCCTTGTCTCCGTTTCAACTCTGCACCCTGTACGGCCAAAGAATGACCATTACCAATCCATACTCATCAAAAACACTTCTGATCATGCTTTGTAAAAATTTATTAAAAAACATTGGAGTATTGCTCAACATGAAGTTTTTTTTTTTTTTAATTTAATCCAGAACAATAGACTGCATACTTTTCATGCTGAGTGTCAGTCTGTCTCTGTGCCTTAAAAAAGTGCTTTCTTCTTAATCAGTTAAGTGTGAGAGGGTATCTCTGTCCAGAATAATAAACACCTGCTCTGGATGATAATTCACCCCTGCAATCATCAGTATATTTTTGAGCTATTTCTGAATTAACTGATGCCATTTCTCGATGCAGGTTCACTGTGATGTGTGTGCGTGCCTGTGTGGGTGTGAATAGCAGATAGGCTGGCGTGTTCTTCAACTCTAGGTAATGACTCTTGGTAAATTTCTGCATCTCCTCCAGGAGGGAAAGTTTCATACACATGTCTTGAGTTGTCTGAGTTTTTGTGACGAGCCAGAGAAGTCATGTGACAGAAAAAAAAATCACAAATACGTGAAACCGGGAATGAAGAAACGTGAATAAGTGAGGAACACTTTAGTGAGTGGTGAGGGAACTTGGACATAGACCATAGTTTTTATTATCTTGTAAAACATTCAGGGATATGGTGAAGAACCCTACAAGACAGTCATATCTTTGATGACTGTCATCTTACCAGGGTAGATTTTTTTGTAATCAACAAGATACTTTATGTCTATAAGTAAAGTACAGCATCTATCAGAATTTAAGATTTGATTACTTTTTCTTTTTATTAGACATCATAGACACTTAAGTGTTCCACACCTTCTAGCTTTTGATTTGAGATCTAAATATTTGATATTTAAATTTTAAAAAAATGGCAAAAAATAGTATCATTTTTTAGAGATTCACTACAATAAAAATCCTGTTTTTGGTGTTTTTAACATATCCTTGTAGCATTTTTATTATGATGAAGGATATTCTGTATGTGAAAAAAAAAAGTTAGGTCAGTGGGCTCAAAACTCTACGGCTCAATAGCTCTGATATTGCTCGCCATTTTTGCTGCACCGGTAATGTTAGCTTGGGGTTTTGAGAGGCTAAAAGCTACCTGTAGGTAGTGTAAACAAAGGGAAGATGGGAAATGAGGGTAGGCTTACTCTACGGCAATAGTTCCGTCCATAACTCAGAGGCAAATTTCTAATTAACTCCTGCCGGTCTGCAGAAACTATGTCCTAGATATGGACACAGTTTTTAAAAATTTGGGTCAAAAACATCATAATCCTTATTACAAGGCCACTTGGAACCTTTACAACATATCAAAAGATGCCTGGAATGCACATCTAAGATCTAAAACTGCTTGCTTTTCTATTTTATCTGTTTGTTTCTGTTTTTATAATTATGAGGGGCTTATCTTATTATATTATTGCATGTGCGGGGTATAGTTTTTCTTGTATTTTTATTTGTTTTATGTACAGCACTTTGAGCTGTTTTTTAACTGGAAAGGTGCTATATAAATAAAATTAATTTGAATTTGAAATAAAACATCTCAGAAGAGTTAATCCTCTGAGGTGCTAATTTGAATATTTTGCTGCTTATTGCAGTTGTGTAAAATATTAAATATTGTACATTTTGCAGAATTGTGGCTTGTCATACCAATGCATAAACAAACCCTTTTTTAAATTAAAAGGAAAAAAAAAATTTCTGAGACATGAAGGTTGTTGAAGCACAGATAGAGTAGAACTTCTCACGTCTTCAGGTAATGCCTTGTGAACTCATTTCCTCAACGGTAAAAATCATTTATTCACTAAGCTGTTTTCTTTGGATCAGTGGAACAACACTGTTGTAAAACTACAACATCCAAATGTCACCATGTTCCTCCACGATTTATGTTTTTTATGTCAATAATAGTATTGACAGACATGCGGTTATCAAAATACTGGAGGTAAAAGCTCTCTGAAACTGTGTGGGTGATTGAGGGCTTGATCCTTGTGCCTCTGGCTCTTGGTAAGAGCTTTTGCTGCCTGGGAAGCACAGGCGATGTCAGCACGTTGCAGCGTTTGTATCCAGAGTGCAGCTGTGACATCTGGTGAAGTGCACCATTCATTCCTGAAGAATATGCAAATTGTTACGTGGGATTATTTTTTATGTCAGATTTTCTTTCTTGATCCTATTAGAGTCCATTCAAGTCACTACCTGCCAGCAAACCCGTGCAACAAAGTACAATGACACGAGTAATACCATTGTTGCATGCTTGATCGCTACATGATACTACTGTTGCATAAATTTTCTTTCTCACATTTTAACCTTTTGAAGGAGTTAGATAGAAAAAGGATTTTTTTATGTTTTTCTGTGACCTTTGGGAAAAGTTTCATCCGTAAATCAAACTGCAAAGCCTAGAGAGAGTTCAACAATTCAATGAAACAAGTAAAAACTGCTGTTCTAGAAGTTTCTCAGCCTCTCAGACTAAATTTGTGAGTACCATTGCTTTCTTCAGAGAGAAATGTTCAAAGTTGAGTCAGTCATTCTGGCTTCTGGGATGTTTATCTCTTTAATCTCCATGTGATTTTGGGTCAGTGACGTTAAATGAATAATCAATCCATCATTTACCAGCTCTTGCCAAAGCTACATTAATAATGACATCAGTGCTTGTGTTGGATCCAGCTTATCACTAGACCCCGAGTTTTCCCGGGGCATGTGATTCACACAGATGACGGATTTGAAGTACAGATAGACGAAGGCCTCTGCATATTCTTCCTGCGCTTTCCTGGGAGTCCCCTTCTCTTTGCCCCTCGTCTTCGTCATCCCTGCGCAACACAAGGCTTTCCCAAGTTCTCCCAGGAGCAGGCCATGCTGGGATGACCAAATTTCCCATCATTGTGGCCAGAATGCATTTGATGGTTCGGATCAAGAACAGTGACGTGAAGGAAATGATCTATTTGGGAGATGTTTACCAGCCTGTGTGTGCATAATTTAAAATTCTTTCATTGTTTTGATTTACACAAAGTGACATTTTTATCTAAGCATTTGATCAAATCCTGTTAACTGGGTAGCACTTTTCTTAAAAATGGAAAACAGACATGCCTTCTTTTTTAATTTTATTTTTTGGTCCAAGTGACCTTAAATAGAAAGTAATTATTCTGCCAGCAAAATATTTGTGAGACTGCTACTAAAAACAATCCAACAGACACTGTGAATAATAAAATTGGGTTTTGCCGTTTTACTCCATCTGTCAGGAGTCAGGGCTCTGTCTCCCCTTCTAGTCACCGACGGGAACCGTCTCCAGACTGAAATCACTACATATCCCAGCAACCCCAGCGAGCAGTTCCTGGACGCCGCTTACCTGACTCTCATTTACCAATGAACCGCGTGACACTTAAGCACTGCACAGAGCCCTGCTCAGTGCAAAGTCTTGTTTGTGCCAATCTTCCTGCATTACAGTGTTTCATCCGGACCTGATCTTCTGTTTTCCTGACCCTGTTTCGTCTCTGTCCCAATTTCCCTGCCGCCTGCCTTGACTCTCGTCTGGATCCCAGCTACTCGAGTTTCTCCTCTGGTGCTCCCATGCTTGTTGTTGACCTATGCCTACCTGACCGTGATTTAGATTTGTGGACTTTTAGGTGTTCTAATAAACCCGCTGCAATTGGGATTGTGACACTTTCATACCGAAGCTTAAATTTTTAAGACTGTTTGCTTGATAAATGAGGGAATTACTATTAAAAATGTAAAATATGTGTATAATTTGAGGGTTATCACATTTTAAGTTATGTATTCCAAGAGTTCATGTCTGTAAACTATAGTCCAGCTTGGATAGTGTATTTTCTAAATCAACCCAAAATATCACTTATCAAATGAGAAAACATAGCTGTGTGTTAAATAGTTGGAGGATCATTCAGTTTAAGATGGAGTACTCAAGAAGTGTGTTAATGACTTAGCATTAGCTCTTACAGTTTGTTCTTTCAGGAAAAGCATCTGAGAGAAAAAGCAGCTGAAAGAAACATTATTTCAGTCTAGTTGAAGACTTGGAGGAAAAGGTCAGTGGATTAAGAGCAAATAGTATAAGCAAGTCTCCTCTTAATGGTCCTGTTTATTTCCGTTGCTCTTCATCTTTTTTCATGATCCGAACTGTATTATTAAGGCTATACACAAAGTGTAGACTTCTTGTTTTAAGCTCATTTAAAAACATGATAGTCAGTAAGCTACCCTGATAACCATTAACAAGTCTGTGGTTATTAATGTCAGTGTAAAATAGCCTAACTTTACAACACCTAAATGTGGTAAATTTAATACCCGTTCTGCAGATAATTTTGAAAAAACATGCTGTATCTTTAAGCTATGTTGTGTTCAACCAATGGTATGGTGTTCTGACAGGTTTGACTGACAGGTGACCTACTTTAGAATGACATTACTGGGAAAGTTCTAAATTTAAGGCTTGTTTGTCCAGTGTCCCAAAAAAAACAGTTGAGTCAGTGACGTCAACCAGAACAGCAACAACCATAAGGCTGAACATTTGACTTCAAAATGTTCCAGTACAAACCAACGCTTCACTTCACCTTAATTATGCATTCATTTATTTCGAAATGACTGTGGCGAGCGCCGAACTCTCCAAAGATGGCTCTTCAACCTGCCACCACACTGTGTTATGTCAACCAGCACATAGGAATGATATACTTTTATTTTTACGTTTGCCTAAATATTTAAGATTTAATGCAACTGAAAACTTTATTTTTGCAATGTGCAGCCAAAATCATTCTTAAGAGTGTATTTTTTACCCTGAAATTGTCAACAACTCCCAGTTCACAGCATTTAAAGTGCCATTCTTCTTCTATATTTCTAAAGTTGAAAATCTGTGTTTGATCTGTCAGTCGCTAAATGAACAAACCATGCGGAAACCATCACTGGTCTCCTGCCATTGGCTCAAAAACTGGTTTCCATCAGTGGATGTAAATCTTTTAAACCAGATCTCAACTTTATAGCACCACTATATCCTACTGTACATAATTATTTAAACAGAAAGTATGAAATTTGAAATGGTTCTGCACTGTATGTCTAATCATTGCAGGTGCAATTAAACATAAAAAGTATATAAATGTAGATTAATGTACAGCATTTGAAGAGTTTTCAAAGGTACAGAAGATGCATGGAAATAAGGTGACATATTCTATAACAAAAGGGCTCATTTATCCAATGCCAGCCTTTCCTGGACAACACAGAGAGGAAAAATGACTTTTTTCAGGATGAATTTAAAATAAAGCAGAAACCTTGTCAATATACAGTAGAGTATTTTCACCGATTTTCCTTCCTGGTATAGAAGTTAGCCATCTGTGTCTTTTCAATGTAGATTCTTTCCTATTTTCCACTTCGGTTGTTTACATACTGCGATTCGGAGTTGAATACAATTAACATCCCATTGAACCCTGGTTGAAATTTTTATATCAACGAGCTCTGCCAAGCTTTCCATCAAAACCTGACATCATGAAGGTAATGGGAGTAATTCTATCCCTACTGAAACTTACCACACTGTAAACTGTGTCTTAGTTTCCATAAACTTGTGACCCATGTGGTATTCATTTCAGGTTGAGTGTCTGACTGTTGTGAAGCATTTCGCTTTGGTCTTAAACCTGTGTTGCTTCAGCAAGTGTTTTGTCTTCTCTGTGCACCTGGGTGTCCCCTCCCCACCAAGTCACATTTGTCCATAGACACTCAGAAAGCCAAATTTTTCAAGCCCTTAAGCCTAATTCCGACATCCAAAATTCATTGCATCAGAAGGAAACTCTAGGGACAAGGGACATCTAGAGTTTATTTTGACCATTGTTGAATAAACTTCTCCTGCTGCTGTGTTCACCAAACGCGATTTGCACAGTGAATCCTCCATCTCTCCAAAAATGTGTTCATAAACCACACGCTCCAACCATGTGTGGGAGGAGCTACGTTTACATTCTCTACATAGAAGCACAGAAGTATATCTCATTTTCAATGAGATACGGATGCTGTTAAGAGATCATGTTTATATTTACTTTAAAGAGTTCTACAAAAACATTTGGTTAGCATGTCTTCTGGTCTGGATTTAGGAGTTCATCCAGAGACTCTCCCAGTACAGTGAGGTTCACCATCTACAGTAGAAAGATGTATGATGGCTGCTTTCAGCGGTACTTCCATCTCACTGTGACCCAATTTGACGATTTGCTGTCCCACAGTAGCTTGAGGAGGGAAAAAATAAAAATAAGAATACAATTATGGGTTTTTTTTTTTTGCATTGTTGAAATAAAAAATAAATATATATATATATATCATAAAGTTCAGGAGGAGAATGATCAGATTCTCTTCCATGTTGGTCAACACGTCACAGGCCAAAGCTGAGTTCCTGATTGGTTGACACAACATGATTTTTTTCCCCAAATATTGGTAGCGCAATGCATTGTCGCCATACCACTGCACCATACCCATTGCTCAAATTGTGCTGCAGGACATCTGATCGTGTACATTAAGTTGACAGTGAAGCTGGATACCTTTGCCACTTAAATTGCTTTCAGTTTGAATACAACTTAGGAGTTGATCCAACACTGATTGGATACAACTTTCTGTTATTTGACCTCTTGTTCTGCCTTTATTATCCTCAATTCCATGATCACCTACATTTAAATTATAGGGTCTGAGGACAAAAACGTTGTTATTGTGGAATTCTGCTCACCGTCCCTCTGAAGACTCTTGCAGCCCGTCTTCCCAAAGTTCTCTTGCTTACTGTGACAGAATTTGCTTGTTATCAAGCAGGAAATTTGTCTGGGTCTTGGTAGGCTCTTGAGTGGTCAGCCTCGGGCCAAAACAAACCCAACCAGCTGCTGGATTTCTTCTCTGGTTTGCTCGGCTCTGACTGTGTACAGTGTGTCTCACTATCCGAAAGCCCCTGCACATTTCCTGTTCCTGTTTCCTGTTGGGTATCACACAACTACAGGGACCAACAGAGACAAATTGCTTTTGTCGTCAGCTGAATGTAGCCATAAATGATTTATTATGATCTGCTGTTGGTCCTCAAAAAAATAAAAAAAAGCGGTGCACAAAAAAAATAAAAATAAAAAAATGTAAATAAGAATAAATCTTAAATATTCTTTCAAAATAAAGCAGAACTTAATTCTGAAAAGTTTGCATTCTGGGGTCGTTGGCAAAATAATCCAAACAATGAGAAATCTGATATAATCAGGTTTTCTTGAAATATTTTCAGAGATGAAGATTCTGAATTATTTTATGCTGCAGCTGCAACTATGTATTTGAACAACCTTAAAGACCTGTCAGTCCTCCTCCACTCCACCTGTTATCTTAAATTAGAAGTACCTATTTGAGGTTTTTATCTGCATAAAGACACCTGTCCACCCCATGCAACTAGTAAGACTCCAACTGCTAACATGGTCAAGACCAAAGAGCTGTCTAAAGACACCAGAGACTAAATCATAGACCTCCACGAGGGAGCCCCATGGGGAGTAGTTGGCCCGTCGTGCCTCTCAAACGTTGAACAAAACATCTGCCAAAAAGAAACTCAAAAGGGATGAAAGGCCTTTGGTTTCTAACATTTTCATTAGTTTTATTTTATTTATTTAAAATTGTAACATTTTTAAGCTATTTTCCTGTTTTGATGTTGCATTGTGTTCCCAAAAAGTGTTTGTTGCTTTCATCTTTAGTAAAAT
>NC_050531.1:10913741-10957636 GCF_002922805.2 Oryzias melastigma | reverse complement strand
TCCAACTGCTAACATGGTCAAGACCAAAGAGCTGTCCAAAGACACCAGAGACTAAATCATAGACCTCCACGAGAGGGCCCCATGGGGAATAGTTGGCCCATCGTGGCTCTCAAAGTAGAATTAAAATTTAAATTAACAATTTTTTAAATGACACATTACACAAACGTTGAACAAAACATCTGTCAAAAAGAAACTCAAAAGGGATGAAAGGCCTTTGGTTTCTAATCAGAACATTTTCATTAGTTTTATTTTATTTATTTAAAATTGTAACTTTTTTTTAAGCTATTGTCCTGTTTTGATGTTGCAGTGTGTTCCCAAAAAGTGTTTGTTGCTTTCATCTTTAGTAAAATGTACTCAAAAAATAATAAGATTTATTTATTTATTTAAATAAAAACAAAAACATCGTCAAGGACAGTTCACACCCCGGTTCGGACTTGTTTGCCCTGATGCCCTCCGGAAGGCGTTACAGAGGCATCAAAACAAAAACAAACAGACTGAAAAACAGCTTCTTTCCAAAAGCAGTATCTATGCTAAATTCCAACTCACACAGATAACTGCTCATCACACTGTACAGTACATGTTCATATATTTATATACTGCTTATGTACATATGCATATGTAAATCTGTAAATCTGGTTATTTAAATGCTCGCTTTTTTGCACATCCATAATGTACATATATGCTCATAGTCTTATATGGCACAGTTCATTGTATATATTTTTCTACATATTTTTTATACTTTATATCGTATTTTTTATATTATGTTCTGTATTTTTTATGCCACTTGCACTGAAACGGTTGCTGCAATTTCATTGTCCTTGTGATAATGACAATAAAGGTCTATCTATCTATCTAATACTTTTTTCTAAGAAACCTGTTATTTAAAACAATTAATTCTAATGAATTTCTGATTTCTTAGATCACTATCAAATTTTCAAATAAAAAAGATGTTTTTACATGCATATTTTTACATGGAAAAAAGTTTAACTGTTTTACATGTCAGTACAGCTATAAAATAGTAGCAACATCTTAGTAAAACTAAGGTTATGACTTGTAGTAATACCATATAATTATCAGAATAAGAGCCACGTTGTGAGCTAATACTTGTCCAAAGATAACAATGAAAAAAAACTTGGGTAATTTCACTGACAGATGTGTAACAGCGATTTCCTCTTAGATTACCCACAACCCTCCAAGCAGCTCCCCAGGGCGTCTGTTTTACCTGCTAGACTTTATACCATCCACAAGAGCATTACAGTTCAAATGTCTTTGTCATATAACATCTTTATGACCAAAATGAATTATTTTTTCATGAGTAATAAAAAGCCAGGATGTTTTTTGTTTTTTTTTTTACTTGGGAGAGGACCAAAAGTGTCTAAACCACTGGATCACCAAACAGATTAAGCCTCAGGTACATAAAATATTGATATTAAAGCCCATGCAGTGACTAACACTAACCGTGAGTAGTTTTTAAGTCAATATACTAAAAAAATTAAAATGTATATACTTTTATTTTTATAAAATAAATGAAACTCTCCTTTCCTTCGGGCAATACTTGTCATCTTTTTATTAATTTTATATTCTCAACACTTAACAGTCCTCTCAAGAACTGACTATCTTCTGACTTTGGACACAGAGCAAACAGAATTATTAAATAAGTTTTGAAATGCTTTTGGACTCCATCACAGACACCTTCGCTTAAGTTTGTCGTTGGTGAATGAGCACATTTCCCACCAGGTAGCAGTCTAATTCCTCTACTTTCTCCTTTGTTAGTGCTTGATGGACCATGATTTAGCAGCGTAATCCTCTTGGGGTATTTCTCAGCACAGTTTTAATGGCAAACCTTTCTTTGCCCTTTGACCTGTGCGGCTCAGTCCCCAGACACACAGTAGCAGAGTGATTCCAGATGGAGGAAGTTTGAGGCTCCTTGAACGCCGTCGCTGCATTTCACGATTGTTTGCTGTTTTGTCTCAGTTAAAGAGTCAAAATCAATCTTGATTTTTCCCTCAAAATATTTTTCTGTTCTGTTTGTAATATTTAGGCTAATAAATACCTTCTCACCCAGATTGAGATCTCGAGCATCAACAGCTGAATCTGTGAACTTTAAAAAAGTCCGTCCAGCAAGTGTGTCTGCACTAGCAATCTAAACATGGCCGTCAATAAGAAAAACAGGTGCTTTCTCTTCCACATGTCAGGATACACTTTAGCCTTGATTGCAGTCTGTACGGAGAACGATGTGTTTCCCGCTCCAAGAAAGCTCTGAGAGGGGAAAAGACATTTCCAGAATAACACTTCAGTCTCAAAAATGGATCCCAATGATTCTGGTTGGAAACATTTCAAAGAATTTCTAAAATTTGGCTACAGAAATCATTGAGAGGAGCTTATTGTTCTCGTGTATTTTCAACATTGTAAGAATGCTTACACTCAGAAAAACAATAAAATTCAACGATAACATCTCTTGGCACGTTTGCAGTCGGTGATTATTTTTATTTATTTATTTTTTGCTTCCCTCCGTGCCAGGTACGATTGTGAGTTACAAACATTTCCATGCACCAGATGCCAGCTGGAATACGGTTTGTTTCTGGAAAGTATGAGCTGGCAAGTTTGGTATACTTGAGAGAGAAACGAGAAAAGAAAAGAAAGGAAAACAAACGTACTTTGCCTGCATGTTCACAAAAATTAGGCCAAGATGAAAGAATGTATTTAAGTGAAACTAATTAGCAGTTGTGCAGCTGTACTCAGAAGTAGTACTTAAAAAACTTGTTATCTTGGAAGGATTTTGATGGATTCCCTTGAGCCTACATTACCATTTTGGTGAAGTTTACATTGAAACTGATGTTTTCCAACTCCAATCTAAGTATGTTTGAATTAAAAGTCCCCAGCAGAAGGTTGAGGTGCTTTGATTAAACCAAATTATCCATCCATCCATTTTCCTGACCGCTTCGTCCCTTTCGGGGTCGCGGGGGCGCCGGAGCCTATCCCGGCTGCTGATGGGCGAAGGCGGGGTACACCCTGGACAGGTCGCCAGTCTGTCACAGGGCCTCAATCACACACCCATTCACTCTCACATTCACACCTAGGGGCAATTTAGAGTCACCAATTAACCTATGAAGCATGTTTTTGGACAGTGGGAGGAAGCCAGAGTCCCCGGTGAAAACCCACGCATGCACGGGGAGAACATGCAAACTCCACACAGAAAGGTCCCAGCCGGGATTCGAACCGGGGCCTTCTCGCTGTGAGGCGAGAGCGCTAACCACTGCGCCACCGTGCAGCCCTAAACCAAATTATTTGAAAAAAAAAAAAAACATGATTTAAAGCCAAAGAAAAAAGGATTGTAAAGAGATTTTTTTTTAAATCGTAGGATTTTTCTGAGGTTTCCTCTAGTAAAAAATGTAGATTAATTCTAATTGTTGCTAAACTGTATTTACTACTTAATTTTATTTTTTTTAAACTCATCCTGCAAATGTGGAATGAAATATATAAACATAGAACAGCTGGCCATAAATACCTCAGCTAAACATTTCGCTGCATCCAAGTGGCATCTCGGTGAGAATCCACAGGCCGCTTCTTTCTGTTTTAGCTGGAAGACGTTGAGCTCTGGATTTGCCTCGAATCATTTCCAGCTGGATGTACAACACAGTGTCTTTACCACCTAAAATGACGGTGGATTCATTTGCCTCTTTGCCCTCTGACTTTTATCAGGTGCAGAAAGAAATGTTTGGATGCAAGAGGGTAAAATATGTTTTCTGAAATGATACATTTAAAATTGAAATGTGTGCTATAATGCTATTTTTTTGTTGTTTGATCAGTTCATTGGCTTTGATGAAGTATATAATAAAAGCTTAAAATCCTGCTGTTTTTTTTTTTTTTTTTTTTTTTTTTGCATGAATTCAGTGACTTCTACAGAAATTTCCTTGAAAATATTTAAGTTCTATAATGACAGCAGTGGCTCACTGTTAATAAATATCAATGAATATGCTAGTTTTACAACCCCCAGACCAATGTTGACCTACCTTTGCAACTTTTTTTGTTAATCATGAAGTAAAGGGTTTCTCTGCAGAAGAGCATGTTAGCACTTGCTTCATCTGTGCTTGTGTTAACGTCATCATCTTGATAATTGAGTCCTTTTAAATCAGGGGTGGGCAAACTTTTTAACTTATGGGCCACGAAAAAATCCCAAATTTGGCATATGGGCCAGACTAGAAGCAAATACAAGGAGTGATTTGGTAATCAACCTCATAAAATGAAAAAAATAATATGGCATTTGGACAAAAACATGCTTTAATTAAAACAGAACATTTTGGAGATTTTATTTCTCTTTTTGGATCCAATTATTCCTATGGGTTGATGTCCCTCAGGGGAAACCTTAAACTTAAAGAAATGCTGCATTGCTGTGGTGATGGAATGATTTGAAAAATCACACATGAAAGTAGAAAAAAAAAACAAACAAACAAAATCTTTCATCACCAACCCCGCACCACACTGGTGACCTGTTTAGTCAACTGAAGATGGGATGGATGAATGGACTGAATCTTGAGAAAATCTCCTGTTTTTTAGATTTCCTTATATCAAAGTGCTTTTGGGGATGAAAAAGCCAAATTAAAAGTCATTCGTTCATTTCAGGAATGATTGCAAGAAAGCAAGCACTGCATGGTTGTGCTTACAAGTACAATTAACCCTTATTTTGATCTGTAGAATAATTTGAAGGTCTACATAAAATCCATCCATCCATCTTCTTGTCCGCTTCTTCCCTTTCGGGGTCGCGGGAGGTCTACATAAAATGTTTTTACAAATTATTTAATCTTTTTAGACCCAACCTATTATTTCAGCTAAGCCTCCAGACCACAGGTGTCAAACTCAAGACCTTGAGGGCCATTTTCCATCTGACTTTTGTAGCTTTTCATTGGCAAAACACACCTGATCCAGGTAATCAGCAGCTAGGTTTGTGAAAAACCAGCAGGATTCTGTCCCTCGAGGCCTGGCGTCTGACATCTCTGAACTTAACATGTGTTCACAGGGCTCCTGTTAAGCACGAATAACCCACCATGTGATGTCCATGCATGTGGATGCTAAGTCCTAAGAGGTTAATTAAAAACTTGTAAAAAAAAAAAGAAAAAAACCTTAAAATGCTTCATTTAAACATGGTCTTGTATGTGTTTTTTTCAAATTTATCAATGAAGTTTGGTTAATCAATCAGTGTTAGTAGTGATTGTCTAAAATGTTTTTCTTTAAAGTGGAACATGTATTTTTGTTTGAATTACACCTGCCTAATAACACTTTTTTATTAAACTGATCTTTTAATAAGTCAAAAAAGGAGCAAATAACACCAATTAGAGCCTCAAGATGAAAAACCTGCATGTTCCTTCCCATGTTCTAAGCCTCTCCTCAGCATGTGCAGTGTCAGAGACATGACCCATGTCATCAGAAACAGGCTAAGGAAACACATTCCTGGAACTCAACCGTATGCGGAGGAAAAGCAGTGGGTGGTAGTGACGTAAAAGACGCTCAAAAGTACATACTATTAAGAAGCCCCAAGACAACATTCCCTTCTTCTCCACTTCACCTCAAATCCAAATCCTGCAGGACAAATGTTTTATGTAGTTTTTCAAGTAAAGGGTTAGAAGAAAAATATCACTTCCAAAAAAAAAAACATTTCAAAATGTTTAGCTAAGAATATTAGTTTGCCAAGATTTATGTCATTTTGCTGCAGCTTGCGCCATGGTGCTCTAGAGTTTCTTCTGAGAAATGACTAAAGCAGAAGTGAGATGATGGGGAATAAACGTGTTTACCCTTACCTAATATCCTTTTTAATTTTACATGTGGCTACAAACATATAAGAAAATCCTTTTTAGAATTAAACCTGAATATCTGTTATTGATTTTCCTGATAATTGAGAAAAATTGTGCAGAAAACAAGGATTTATAAAATGGGGTTTTATTGTATTCAGGTGTCCAAATGTCTTTAATTGATGTAAATGATGTCAATTTGTTATTATAAAGAATCGTTGGAGGGATGACGTAATTGGCAGAAAGACTGGTGCTGTAAAATGCAAGAAACTCACAAAGGAGCACATAAATGCGCAGTGAGAGAAGTTTTTTAAAAGGCCTGTGGGGATTGATGGCAAAAAATCCTTTCCTGGAAAGAAACAAAAGACTATGTGGTTGATGGTTTCTCTTTGCATCTCTTTTAATCTCACAAATATCATGGATAAGTCTTGATTTTGCATGATGTTGTTACTAATATTCCATTGAGTATCTCCTACTTTGACTTTTTTTTATTTATTTTGAGCTGACATATCAGATCTTCCTTATTTTATGAGTTTTTTTTTTTTTTTTTTTGCAGAAAAAGCCTTTCTAACTCCTCTCAACCAGTTCTATGCACCCATTCCTCCTTTCAAAGAAATGATTTTGTTAAACTCTAAATCAGATGGTCCTCTGGAGACGTCATTACAGGAATGATCATAATTCAGACTTTCCCAGTGGACTCCTAGGTTTATCCATGTATCTCCATAAAACTGACTTGCATATTAAGTGTAATGTTCAGACAGAGCTTAGTTTGTTGTGATTAATCTCCAAGTGAACCTTTGTGGTACCTATTTTTATTTTGTCTTTAAATTTTTTGCCTTATTCCTTGTTTATTTATTTTGCAGTAGCAGAATTTCTGTAGAATTGATATTAAACTATAATGCTTTTTACTATTATTTTGGAAAATTGGAAAAGCTTTTAGCTTCTGTGGGATCAAAGGAAAAAAACAACTTCTATGAAAATTTTTGACTTAAAAAAAAAAACAAAAAAAGTCTTAAAATAAATTATTGATATGTAATCTTTTTGTTTTTGCTAATATTAGAACACCTGCAAGCTCACAAACATTAAGTTATCATGATGAAAACACTAATTAATCCTTAAATTAGGTCACAAATGTTCAAACACTTACAAATTCACAAATCCATAACATGACATACACCAAATTAAGTATTTTTGTAATCTAACAGAATAGAATAGCATTATTGTCATTGTACAGAATACAACAAAAATTTGTGGCAGCTCCCTTGTGCAAAAAATGCAGGAAAAACACACAAAAAGACATTTTTGTCCAACTTCATGTCATTGTTTTAGATGTTTTGATGCTATCCTTAGCAAAAATTAGAAAAACAGCTGAAAATTCTGTGTTAGGATTTATATATGGTAATTTTTTTAACATAATATTACTCTGGGTTGCAAAAAAATAATCTTTAATCTCCAAAATCCTCCTAATTTTCCTTTTTTTTTTTTTTTTTTTTTTAGAAATAACTCAGCCAGGACTGAATTGATGGGCAACAAAGAGTACACCAAAACTGAACATGATAGTATTCATAAAAAAATAAACATCTAAGAAAGTTATATGTCTTTACTTGCCTGTTTTAAAGAGAAAAGCAACATCATTCTATGTGACTGAGTCTAGTTCACCATCTCTCCTGTCTGTTACTCTATGTAATGATAATAAACATTAAAAAAGTCTGTATGTTTCTGTTAAATGTGACCAAATCTGCTCATCTTTCCAAGGCGGTGCAAGCCACAGACCAGTGCTGACGAAACACTCACGTTTGCTCTGCTGTCATTTGTGCACCAGACCAATGCACTTCAGAGGGATGGGAAAGAAATGATCTGGGGCAATATGTGATCCGAGGCAAATCAAAATACTGGTTACCCACATTTTAGACCGCATACAGGCCTTACCTTAAATAAATTACCCATGTTTGGTCTTGTAGGTTTGAGTTCATTGCAGGTAATCAAAGTTTTATTATTGAAAAAAACCCAACAGCTGCCCAGGTGTCTCCTTCTAAGTGAAGCATGTTGAGCTTCTTTCGTTCTGTTGATGATGGTATTTATTTTTGTTTTATTTTCTGCAATGTGGTTTAAATCCTCTTTACTTACGGTCTATCACAGCTGTCCACTGGATGAGGTGTGGGACTGCGGTGTCTAGTTGAAATGTCATAGTTTGTGTCAGGATAAATCTAGTCTGGATTGGATTAAGAACTGAGACAAGCAGCGGTAAAACACTGTACCTGTCTAAATGTCAGAGTTTAGAAAACTAAATGATGGCGTCACAGTGGACAACCACTGTGCTCTTTCATCTTTCTGCTTATTTTTGGATCCTTGAAATATTGAATAGTTCACACAGTTTAAAGGTTTACTTGAGCATCTATTTAATCTGTTTGGTCTATTCCTTTTTTGACTATTTTTAACTTTAAGTACTGCAGAGCACTATTTTACATTTAAAAGTAAGTCAGAAGAATGCAGTTTATAAAAATTCATAAATAAGTTAATGTTGGCAACAATGCCTTATAGTTAATAGTTGGGGCAGCCGTGGTGCAGAAGTAGATTTGTTGACCTCTAATTAGAATTTGCAGGCTTGCTCCCTGCTTTTCCCACATTGCTCCTGGTAGTTATAGGTTGGCAGGGTCTTAAAAAATCTTAGAAGCTTTTAATTTATATATATTTGTAAATAATATCTTAAAAAAACTCTTAAAATGAGCTTTAAAAATTGTGCTGCTCAAAACTTTCACATTTCATGTCAAAATTTTAATTTTTCAACCACAATTATTTTGATCAAATGATGTTAATAATCAGTTCTTATGCACTGAATGCTCACATTCATGCTACAGTTTTTCATCATAAAATGGAAATACCGATATATTAATAAAATTAGAAACAATGACTAAAATAGGAAGTAGCTGTCCTTAAAAACATCTTTAAAAGTCTTGAAGAAACTTGTAGGAACTTTGCAGCACTTTGGACCTTCAAGGAAGGTAGAAAAGTACACAAACTACTGTTTTAGTTCTAGTCCCAGGCCACATGTACCCAAAGTCCCTTCCAGCCCCACATGAGACACACCACAGCCCTCAGAGGCAGACAGGGGCCACCAAGAGGGTACCGGTATGGCACCCCAACCAGTCCAGTAGCTGACTCAAAAGGACGCACAAAGACAGGGCCCTAAGACCAACCCTAAAAAAAACCCTCTGTAAATCTTAGAGATCCACCTTACCATATGGACAGGGGCCCATCAGGCCCAAAAAGCCGATGTACCCAAGACCCAAACACCATTCCTGGCACCTTCCACAATGGAGTTGGAGACATAGTGAAGATTTGGTGGGTTGTGGGCAATAGAGCCCAAATTGCTCACCTACTAAAGGACCCTTCCCTCAAATGGGATTAAAGACTCTGAGGTGGGGGGCAGATCCAATGTGCCTGTGCCAAGAAGCTCCAACTCTGATTTCAGCCTCCCCAAAACAGCTGATGAGACATGAACGGAGGCCAAAACTGTAACTGATATCTTGCTGAAGCAAAGTTATGATCTAGAGTCACTAAACCATTTTCCACTTCAATTTTTATGATTTGTTTCATTTGAACAGATCCAGCTGGTCCGTCCAATACTTCTACACTCATCGTGCTCTTTTGAAAAAATAAATCTCCTAATTTTGAAGGAATTATATTTTAATGTCACTCTCAACTGACTTTTTCCCATTCATTTTGCCATCGTCCAATCGTAACATTTTCTGACAGAGCACTGATACAACCCTAAAACTCCAGAGTCCTTGGCTTTTGGACGAGGATGTCTCTTTAATCTTTGGTCCAAAGCACACGGTGTACATTTCCTCAGACAAAGGTCTGGAATACTGATTGAAATGACCACAATTTCTGCTAGGGTGTAACCAAAGTACAACAGTGTCCTGGCAGTGCTTTTATTGATTTCTTCTTTGTTTATAAGAAGTTGCCAAGCTCCTGCTGGAGGTTGTATGTAACAGCAGCTAGTACATCATTAATTTTTTTTCATGCGTGTGAAATTTACCAGTATTATATTCTCTAAGTTCATAGCTCAATAAAAAAGTTGAAAAATGAGTGCCCTCTGGCCTTCAAGAAAAAATGAGATGCAAATGTGAAGTTGCCTGCACCTTGTCTTTTTAATCTAAAGCCCATAACAACATAAATATATTGAGTTCACAGCTCAAAGGTGCATATTTTCATGAACCACTACAGTAGCTCTATCTCAAATCTGATAATCTATCAAAAACCTTGTATAAATACAAGTCAGCTCCTGTGAACTGAAATGTCTGGCTTTGGTCCACATCCGCCCACACTGTACACTCACCAATGAGTATCTGCCACAAACTTTCAATGCAATGTGAGTTCTAGCTAACACTTGTTTTCTTCTTGTGGCTGCAAAATATCACAGGACCACGCTCTAACACGCACACCATGCATCTAAAGCACCTTATGGGAAGAATTTACCAGCCAAATCAGCATCTGTTCCTCTCTCAGGGTCATTGTTAGAAAGTTATTTCCTGTGCTTTCATTTTCTGAAAATTGTGTTTTTTGGTGTTTTTAACATATTCTATTTTTTCACAATGAAGCACATATATATAAGACTTTAAGCTTAAAAAATCTTCAGCATTCTTTATTCAAACAGCAGTGAATCAATAGCAGATGAAGAAATATTGTTTGACAAAGCTGATGCAGAAACTGTAGAAATATTTAATTGCGATACATCACTGAGCAGATAAATTGGTCCATTAACATCTTTGTTTTTCTCTTCTGAGCTGGCACCTGGCTCACAATTGTACAACTGGATAGCTCCGATTTTGCTCGCCATTTTTATTGTACCACTAATGTTCGGTTGGGGTTGTGAAGGGTGTTGCTACTCGATCTGTAATGGCCGACCGATCAGTCCCAGCGTGTATCCTCCTACACTGGGGAGTAAACTGCCTATAATCGAAACAGAAGAAGAAGAAAACATTTGGAGTCGACATGGAGTCCTTCGCAGGATTGTGTAGTCCTGATCCTTAACATTTTTCTTGAAAATGTTAAAATAAACATTTTAGTTATCATAAACACTTTAAGAAGTTATTCTTGTTATTAACATCTAAAGATGTTGTGCTTTAACAGAAGTAGACGCATTTTACTGCTTGCAGTGACCGATTAGGTAGCAGTAACAGATCAGGCAGCGACGAGAGGCTATAAACAGCATGTAAACAAAGGGATTATGGGAAATAAGTCCCAGAAAACAACAGGTTTTTTTAACATTTTGCCTCAAAACAACATAATCATAATTAAAACACCCCTGACAATTATTTAAAAAAAAGTCAAAATATGTCTGGATTAGGTCTTTAAATATATAACTTGAAATGGTGGTGAAGAAAAAAAAGATGTATTTCTTCACATGGCTGGCACTAAAGAGTTCAGGCTACCCAGAGAAAAAGAAGACTTTAAATCTTTCATGGATACATTCGTGTCAATAAAACCTTCTGTTGTTTTATTCCTCACTTTATGGCAGCAAAATTCTTTAGAAATCCACGGCCAAAAAAGACAATTTAAAGCCTGTTTTTCAAAGGGAAAGGGGTTTTAAATAAATAAGCACAGGGAGACTGCACTGATTTATCTGATTGTTTTAAAGTCTGTTCCATTTCTCTTTTGTTCTTATAGAAATCAAGTCCCAGCCAAAAATCTATTGCAGGATTCTACTTGTTTTAGTATGTTAGGTATACGTTTTTTTCCAAAAAGTTAAGAAATCAACTTAGTAGAAAGCAGAATTCTCTGTTTGCGTGCTACAACTTTTGGGCATTTATAAAAACCCATCCAAAATGTTTACAGAGGATCCTGAATGAGAACAATTCCATGGCTGTGAGCTAAGTCCTCTAAATATAATCAGTGTTAATGATATACAGTAAAATATGAACTCCCTTGGTTGCTTTTGAATTCTGTGTGGCTTGTCGGACTGTTCGTTTTGAAACAAGTGTTTCTCATTATGTCAAGTATTGTGCTTGGCAAGAAAGCTGCGAAACCCCTGCCAGCGCATAATCTGCTTTCCAGTGCCTGCTTAGAATACCATATATAGTTTCACCTGTTATCCTGCTTGCTTCTCAGAGATAAAGGCTGCAGCTGAACGTTTGTGTGCCGAAAAATATACGGTCATTTTGAGCATTTGACAGGCGCCACAAATGACTGGAAGCATTGCGTGGAATATGTCCTTATCATTTAGGTTCATTAGTTGCAGAGCAATGAGAGCTTCCAGGAAGTGATGTCACCTTTTTGCATTTCTAAAAACCAGAAATACATATGTTCTTCACATGTGTTAGTTTAAATTCAGGCATGAATTGAAGATTTATGACAAGGTTTTTGTTGAAATCCGTTTTTTCTCCCCATATCTTAATGTGGAACTTTATGTACAAATTCTTAGCTTCTACTTTTGCTTCTAACATAGTTTTTTTTTGTTTGTTTTGTCTGTGCGTTTTAGCTAAACCTAAAGACATTTTAAAAATATGATAAAACACAAACAAAAGTTGGACTTTTTCATCCATCCATCTTCATAATCTGCTGAATCCCCTTCGGGGTAACAGCCCTGACCAAAGATAAGTATACTTCAAGGATTTGTTTTAAAGCAGGGGTGTCAAACTCAATTGCAAAGGAGGCCAAAATCCAAAACACACCAAGCCGAAAAGGATAAACATTTCTTAAACACACTAAAACAACATTTTTGAACTTTAAAAATGTAACGTTTTAACATTACTATGAATAAAAACAGGCAGGAATATTATTTCAGTATAAATAAACTTAAACCTTAAATAACTTAAACATTTTGACAAAATTATACAAGGAATAAATAAGTGCAAGTTAATATCAGGCCATTATTAAACTAAAAATAAAATGATCTGGAGGGCCGGATGTAATTACCCGGAGGGCCGGATTCGGCCCCCGGGTCTTGACTTTGACACGTGTTTTAAAGCGTACTTAAGCATAGAAAAGTATATTTCCCAAAGTGTACCACTTTACCACTTAAAATATACTTGCAGTTTACTAACAAGTTTAGTTTATAAATAGTATATTTAGAAGTATGCTTAAAGTAACCTTTATGATATACTATTACTTTACTGGCAATAAACTTTACTTTATGTTTATGAAAGTCCATTTGAAAGTATATCTAATGTGGCTTTTAAGATTTGCTTTCAGCTTAGAAGTAATAAACTTCTACTCATTAGCACAAAAAAATCAATTTTAATAAGAAAATTCAATTTTTCATGCAACAAAATATTTACCTGACAAATATAGACTAAATACATTTATAGTAACATGAACCTATGAACTTGTGAAGTTTATCTCTAACAAGTACCTAAAAAGTAAAATTAAAGTATCTTATCT
Organism: Oryzias melastigma; assembly: GCF_002922805.2. Classification (NCBI taxonomy): domain Eukaryota; kingdom Metazoa; phylum Chordata; class Actinopteri; order Beloniformes; family Adrianichthyidae; genus Oryzias; species Oryzias melastigma. Next base: position 10,944,464 of record NC_050531.1, on the reverse strand, counting down.
CAATTTTTGTTTTAAAAAAGTATACTTAAAACAAACTTGATTGTACTCATTTTTGTAAGGGGAGTCAGAGCCAAGCTAGCTAACTTTAAGCTAGACGGACTACACCTTGAAAAGGTTACCTGTCGGATGCAGGGACACACACCTAGGGGCAATTTAGGCCGAATCCAAATTCCTCCTCTAGTACCCCTCTGGCTCCTCCCTACCCCTCCAATTGTAGCGGTGTTTGAGAGGAAAGGGGTGTCCAAAATCGTTCTTTGAAGGGGTAACCCTCGCCGCGGAGGGATAGAGAGACCTCAGCGGAGAGGGTGAACCGCCTCTCGGAGAAGCTCTTTTCTTCACGCGGGTGAAGCACAGAAGTTTACATTTAAATGGAAGTGATGACCACTTTTTTTTATGTATTTCCAAGCGCTAGCAGCGCTAACGTGGCTAACCGGCAACTATTGATGATGTCATCAAGTGGGAGTGTCGTCCAGGTTTGAAGACACGATTTTTCCATAACTCTTTGTTTTTAGGGCTAAATGTAGCAGTATAATTCCTGATTCGGCATTAGAATGGCGTATGGAGCCTTCTCGCTGGGATGCCAGAGCGCTAACCACTGCACCACCCTGCAGCCCAGGTTTGAGTTTTCCCTATTAAAATTGTAAAACATAGGTTAATAAGAAAAAACAAAAAACTCTTTACATCCAATTATCTTTAATTAATATACTTTGGCATACTTTTTGTTAAAGCAAAACCGTTTTTTTAAGCAAATGTGCTTTGAAATGAGTCTTGAAGATCAAATGTCTGATGTCTGGACTCATCATACAATCAAACACTATGAGAGTCGTGAAAAACAGAAAACACTACCGACAGAGAACTGTGGAACAAGCAACGTCCTACAGAAAATCAGTCATAGAGTTGACAAAAAAAAAAAAAAAAACATTACACCTTTAAAACTATTACAACATGCTGGCAGCAGATGAGGTGATGAAAGTAAATGCACAAGCATGCCAACAGTTTTCAAATTTTGCTGACCCAAATGTCCAAGCGGTTGTGTATTTTTATGCTATAAATCACGTGGCCTTGCTGAGCTCCATCCCATCTTTACTCACAAAAGATTTAGTGTGTACGGTGGAAAAGTGAAAATAAAATAAAATAAAATAGAGCCATAGGGTTCAGGAAAGACAGTGGGATAAATCTAAAGACAAACATGACTGAGCTACAAAATAAGAATATAGCTGCAGCATTCAGCTCCTTTTTTCAGTTTTTCACCCAAAACATCCTGTTTCATTGATGTTCCAACTTGTAAACTATTTTTAAGAAGTGCATCCATACTCAATCAAGGGCAGCAATTCCAATTAATTCAAAGATTAATGTTGATAGATGGAGCAAACATTTGTGCTATGGTTTTATGTTATTTCCTACTCATAGGATGCTTTTATTTTCCAATATAAAAGAGGAAAATGAGGTTACATGTTCAGTATTTTATGTGTCCACCTCGGAACTTTAATGTTTTTAGGTCACTCAGATGATCAGGTTTTTCCAAAACACCATTAAATTGAATGTGGCGCCTCAGGAAGGTTAATTTTAAACACAACTACTGTCCTGCTGGTAGTGGATTTTAAGTGTTTTACTTGTACATTTTGCTTTTATCATGTTAATATATATGAGTTTTTACATCAATAATCTATTTTTAAACAAGGTTAAGACTGCAGCAGTAACATTTACTGCAAAAACTTAAACTTTTTCTTCAGAATCATGTGCTCCCAATTTTTTTTTTTTTTTTTTTTTTTTCTTGTCTAAAAATGGTAGTTTGGTTTGTAGGAGAGATGTGGAATTTGTGACACATCAATGTGAAAAACTCCAGCTTTGACCTTACTCTGTAAATAGAATGTGCCTCTGAAGTCACAAACTGCAACTGCGAGCTTGAACCCGGCTTTAGGTGGCAAGATCAAAGATAACTTCAAGAGAACAAGTAGAGAACATGAACTTCATATTAACCCAAACTTGAGGAGGATTGGGTTTCAAAACTTTAAGTTGTCACCAAAAAATGCCCCCTCAGCCCTCCAAGGGAGCATTTTTGTATTAAACAATAGTCAGCTTGTTGCATTGTTTTGTTGCTTGCATGGGGTCAGAGAGGACAAGCTGCTTGTGGAGCACAATTTCAAGGAGTCAGCAGATTTCTGATCAATTCACATCTTGACAGAATAATTTAGCCTGCAGTTGCAGGGCAATTCCAAATCTTGTTATCAATTCTGTTAAATAATTAAATGTTTGTTTGGTTTTGCCAGAGAACCCAGGTCAAGATCAAGTGAGAAGCGTTTGTTCACGTGGGTGCAGAAAACTCTTCTGAATTTTGCAGAAAAAGCAGACTTTTTTAATATTCATAATGTGTAGACATAGACACATGTTTTCAAATAAAAAAAAAACCTTCACACAGTGACTGGATCTATACGTCTAAGGCAATTTTAACTGTGTAAAGCGTTTGTTTTTAGACAGAAAGTCTCAGTAAGTGACTCCATCTTCAGTAATGCACAGTCAATAAAAAAATAATACTCTCTTTTTTCTCCTATAGATTTAAGAATTATATAATATCATCCATCTTCAGAACCTACTGAATCCCTTTCGTGACGCCAACCCAGCTACTGTTGGGAAATCTTGGCAAGTTTGATCACTTTAAGATGTTTATGTTCTGCAGGCCCAGATCATCAACCCTCTACCACTGTGCTCTGCAATGGCTAAAACTGTGCATTGGTCATTATCTAATTTGTTCAAATACAAGTTTGCAAACAATTCTTTTTTTTTTTTTTTTTTTTTGCTATTTACTCATTCTTAGTCATAAAAACCTAAGAGGCCTGTAAAATCTGGGATGCACCTGGACTTAAATGATCGGATTCAGAGTAACATTGGCAGGATCTCTTCTCATAGGCAATTTATTGCAGTTATTGATGGTCTCCAGATAGTTTGGAAGTAGCCGAGGTAGCAGATCCATTTACCTCCTTGGCTCCTAATTTATTAGGTTAAGTTATGTACACTTGTCTTCAGGTGGTGGCTTACTATTTTGTATTATCTCTTCTAATTCTGTCACTAACTTCTGCCCCAGAGTTTGGCATTTGCAGCATGCGACAAGCTCCTATTTGGATTCATAAGAGATGACCATTTCACAACTTTGTTTCCTGAAAACAGTTTATTGATTTTTCATTTGCTGTCTGACTGGAGGCTCATGGGACATATATGCTGCTGTCATGTGATTATTTTTTTGTGTGTGATTAACTTATTTTTAATTGAAGCTAGTAATTACTGAGAAAAGACTAATTTAAGGTGTTTTCATTTAAATTTGTGACATTGTGACTCAGTAACTGCCAAAATACAACAAAAAAATTACTTTACTTTACATTTCCTTTACTTTAACACCACCAAGGGGTATTTTCTTTGATCTCAAACTATTAAGACTTTAAAAAAAGGCCCAAAGTACTATAATTTTACGCATCAAAAACTCTCTGAGAAATCCAAAAAACCTGAACTTTTCCTTTGAAATAATGCTTTGTTAAACTTATCATGATGTTTAGAATCTATGGCACTTTTCTCCACTGCTGTAGCAAAGCGGTGGAGGCTCTGTAGCTGTTACCATGACAACCGTTGCATCAAATAGTCTGCTTTTTCTGAAAAATGTTTTTAAAATTTCTAAATTTAAGTACTAATAACTGTTTTAATATTTATTTCTTTTATGAGAGGTGTAAGTGGAATTTTATCCTTTGAAGTGTGGATTAAATCATAGTTACTTCCTTGAAGTCCTGACTTTTTACATTTATAATAATGGACAGACCTCATTGGGAATTGTCCCTTATGTAATAGACAATATTTATCTATTTAAAATGAGATTAACCTGTTTTTAAAGAAAAATAAAATCCAAATGTGTTCTTTAATTTTACACTCACATTTTTTATAAATATTTAGTAAATATTCCCACTTAAATAGTGCATGAGGACATTTTAAAAATTACTTTTAGGCCTAGTTAGGAGGAGCAACCTTCACTAAAACATTCATTTCTGTTTCTGATATTCTTCCAAAGCACCTGTCCAGCTGATTTTTTTCCACACACGTTCTAGAAATGTTAGAAAAAAACAACTTCTGTGAATCCTCGCTGTTTCATTTGAATGATTGTGATGGAAGTCATTATTAACACAATAAAAATCTGACGGCGTGTTTGACTTGGCCGCATCAGAGCAGCAGAGCAGAGATTTATAATGCGGCGTTGGGTATCATCTGTCCAGCACTGGAGTGTTTGCACAGGCCAAGGTTAAATATTTGAGGAGCACATGTGGGGATGAATGGTGGCACAGGATTTCATCATAAAGCCGGGGAGGATGAGCCAGCTGGGGGTCATTTTAACAGTAGTGTCAACACTGTGAGATCCCACCTCTGTCGACTCAGCAAACAGTATATCACACACTCTGAAAGGGAAGGAGGGCTGCTTTCCAGTAAGGGTGGGGAGGGGGGTTCTCAGAACACCTTTCTGAATTTGCCAACAGACTTTGGACATCTTCCCTGGTTGGTTCGACGCAGCGTGTCCAAAGTAACCAAAGAAGGAGAAATGTAAAAGAGTAAACCGACTGATGCAAACGTGCAGTGCTGAGTGGACAGCAGTGAGAGCACAGCTGCTTCTGTCCGTTCTCCCAGGTAATTTATCTGCCCACTTCTTCTTGATTTTCTTGGTTTCAATGCACTTTTCCTCCTCCTTTAAACCTCAAAGTGCCCAATGCCCATGGAAGTTTCCACATGATCCCACAAACTCAGTCCAGTGGGTGAAAGCCACATGAAGGTGGCTGTAAGCTGACTGCTGTGTGGGTTTCTGTTTACCCAGCCTGCCTGTCTGTAGGCATCCAACACAACTCAAATATCACCCCACCTGCCCAGTTCTCCACAAACCAGGAAGACATCCCAGCAAAAAACTTTAATGTGATTAATGAATTGAGCGGGAAAGTAATAAGAGTCTGTAAACAGAGGGTTTTGTTTCACTACAAATGTTTCAGTTTCCTTGCTTGTCTCGTTCAACAGATGGTTGAGCTTAGTGAAATTTGCTCTTCTGGGTGTTTTTTTTTTTTTTTTCTCCATTCATGAGCTCTCCTAACACACTCCAAATGCACAGAAAACATGAATATTTGTCAGTGTAAATTGTTGGTCACAATACTATTACACTTCTTTTTTTTTGGCCTTGAAATGATCTGAGCTAAATTACATTCTAATCTTCCATTGTTTGTGCCATCCTTTTGGGATGAATGTGGTGGTTAAAAGCGGTGCTGGGTTTTTAAAATCATTTAATCAAACCAATTTCTGTGGGATTTGGGGGCTGGATGCAGTTGTGTTTTCTCTTTTGTTATCTTTTGTGTTCAAAACTTAACCGCGCTGCTGTCGGGTCTCTGCAGTACCCGGCGTCTCTTCTTCTCTGGTGTTCTGGAGTAACCCGACCATAATGTTGGATACGGACATTATGTATGAAACAAACATACATATAATTTATTTTAGTTTGGTTGTTAGTACAACCACGAGCTGCTAAACATGCACCTGAACTGCGCAAAGACATTTTTGAAAACTTTGAGGGATTAAGTAAAACACGCTTTTAAAGTTTGTATGCACCGCTAAAGCTAACAAAACCGCCAACTTTCAGTGGAAACAAATAGAGCCATGTAACTTCCTGTTGCTATGCCGGAAGTTGCACCCATAACTCTTTTTACATGAGAGGCCCCAGGAATAAGGTCAATAGGAATTGCTTGTTTACATTGGGTTCCCCCCGGAGGGTTTAGAGTGTGACGCCAAGCTGAGAGAAGTTCCTGTAATGTGAAGCAAAGAGTTTATTAAAGCATCCCCTGAGTTTCTAAGGAGAAAGCAACACTAAACAAGGTTTACAAGTGTTGTGGAATTAAAGAGGGGATCGGAAGCTGCTAGAAGATGAGATGTAATTGTGACGGAGTTCTCTAGGCTCTGCCTGCAGGGAGACGGTTAGTGTATGTATATGTTTTGATATTCAGTTATTTTATAAAATGTCCTCCATCATGAGAAAAATACTAGAAGAACATGTTAAAAAACCAGTTTGACGAAGAAAATGAAGGAGTGCTTTTCTAATCAATAAATCAGGAACGTATGAAGGCAAAACAGAATGAAATCAGATCGCCTGCAGCGGACTTATTTCAATCACCATGTTCTTAAAAAAGAAAAAAAAATCTTAGCCATGGCTTCCAGCCACCCAGACACTGTATTGTGTGTCTCCCTCTTAATTTTCTTGTGTGCTGGGGCTTTGAAAACATCCCAGACAGACACCTGTGTTACCTCACCGAGCTCCTCTGACGTCGACAGTCTGTCGGGACGAGGAAAAAGATCACTGTGTTCAGGGAAACGCTTCTTCTTGGAGGACGAGCGTGGGGAGAAAAGAAAACAAGAGGTTGATGATGCGTCGAGCCACATTGATTTTGTATATTTTCATGATAGGGACGAGACTCCACGTCACCTTTTCCAAAAAAAAAAAACACCCAAAAGAAGCTCTGGTACAGACAGCAGTGGGCAATCCCTCACAGCTGACACGCCACATTAGGAATGGGTGATTTTGTCTGAAATATGGATAAATATTTGACTTTATTATGTATTCATTTTCCATCTTAGTCTGTGCTGCACAAAATAAACCTGTCAGGGAGAAGTGATAAACAAGATGATGTACTGTTATTAAAGCCCCATAAATAATTAAATAACTAACTATCAATAGTCACATGATCTACAGAAGCAGTGTGAATACTATCAACTAGTTAAATTCCTTTTGTCTTAAAAAGTTCGGTTTAAATTTCCAAGATGTTTTAACAGAATCGGTGTCACTCTGCATTGCAAAAGTGAGCCCGACCTTTTCTTTATGTACATTAATTATCTATTTGCATGGACATTTTTGTATTTTTAATTTTCAATTAGGTTTTGAATAAGAAAACAGGGACATCTAGTGGGGAAGGTGTACAATTACATCTCTAGTCTTTTCAAACATTTAAATATAAGTAGTTCTATCTTTGTTTACAACAAGATAGTTGAGTTTTAATCTTGTTTATGACCTTTTGAAATTATACTAGTGTGAGGAAATTGAATATTATTATTTTGGCTACTACTTTATGAGTTCAACTTTGCAAAGCTGGCATTCAATTTTGAGCGATTGCCTTTTTTTCCCCCTTATGATGCCTCTTAGATATTGAAAACAAAGTTTGCTGAAAAGTTTTTGTTTGTTTGTTGAGAGGATGACCTCACATGATGTGGAATTTAGTACCAGCATATGGTAAATGTTTATGTGGATAAACAAAACAACGGATGTTCATGCTCCAACAGATAAATTTCCCTTCACTGGTTGATCTATTGTTTAAAAATGGGGGGAAAAATGCAACAATTTATGAACACTTGCCATTTGTTGTCTAACATTTGCATAAAAAATGTTTTTTATTTTTTATCATTTTGCAGTTAACATCATATTTTATTTTGAAATATATGAGAACATTATAAAACTGTTAAATGTAAGAAAACAGTAAATGAGTTTTAAACAGATACATTTGATCTCTGATTTAAATGTTATGCACATTTTCTGGATTAAGATCAAATGCAAAGCTTAGACTCAGTGTTTTTAGTGCTGTTAATGTCTGCTAATATTTCTTAAATACTAAATAACTCTTAAAGCAAATGTTTTATTTTCCCCAGTAGAGTTTAAATTCTTCCAGAGCTCCATGCTACATTCACAGAGACAGTTGCTCATAAAATGTGTGGAATAATTTTCAGACTCTGATCAATTTTATTTTTTGTCTTTTATTTTTTATTTATTTTAATTTCCATGAAATAACAAAGACAAGACATAGCTTAAAGATATGTGATAAATCTTTGTATATGGTGTGAAAGACTATTCTGATTTGTTTTATGCATTAATTTTGAAACACTTTGATCCCCTAAATCTTTAAAATTCAATATTTTAAATTTACTGTATAATGGAATGGATATCCATTATTATCGCTGCCAGAGATCTTTCATATTGTCTTTTTTGTAGAATAAATTTTGAAGTTACATATGTTTTACATGTGTTTTCCAAAATTTAATTACAATAATTTTGATATGGAACAATCAAGGAGTTATACAATAAATACATGGCTTTTTTTTTTAATTCAGTGCTGACTTAACTTTATGTAAAACAAACATTATTTTTGCCATTTTTATTTTGATGTTATTATTTTGGGGATTTCCATATAAAACCCTCATCAATGACACCCCGAACATTTCACCCATCTTTACTTATATTAATAACCAAACATTATAAGTAGAAAAAGTGAAAGAAAAAACTCAGATTTGTTAGGGTGCAAGATATGATTTTAATTAATTTCTCAATGAAAGATTAAATAAGACGATTAGCTTCCACTCAGCTAAAGAACGTCAGCCTTTTCTTCATGCAGAGAAAAGCTAAATATGTGGCTCCTCCCAGAGCTCCTATCAACAGAGTGGTGCCGACTATGATCGGTGCATTCCTTTTGGCCAAGCGAAACGCAACAGGAAGGACAGCAGAGATGAGGATGTTGTTGACGTGTCCCAGCACTTTCCTGAAGGCGGGCCGCTCCACCACTCGCTCGTAGTAAGTCTCCACGTTGGCGCGGTTACCGTTACCCCAGTAGCGACGAGACAGCCCGAGGAACTTTAGGCGGTGCAAAGTAACTGCCAGAGACACATCTGCCAGGCTGAAGAAGTCTCCGCACAGCCAGGATGAGCTGCCTTCTTCTGCAGGTGCAGGACGACAGAATGTTGTACTTTGGAGCATACTGAATGCTGTTTCATAGATGTTCACAAATACCTGGAGTTTCTTCAGCCCTTCTCTGCAACTCTGTCTCCACCTGATCCATCACACTCTCCAGTTCATCCAGAAGCTTCTTCAGGTTCATGTTGTCGTGGTCAAACAGCTTCGACTGCAGGAAAAGATGCAACATTTTGTACTCATCTAAGGTTGAAAGTTGATTGGATTTTATTACTCTATTTGGAACAAACACATTTTTTTGTTAAAGTTAATAACTTTACTCCAAAAAACAAACACATTTATTATCAATGCTGACTCTGCATGTGTTGGTGTATTTGTTGGTGAAGGTCAAGGAAAAGTGGGTTAAAGAAAGCTTTGGGCTTCATTGCATTCATTAATCTTTTGCATGCAATTCTCCAATTATCAGCACACTGCATCGTCAAAGGCACACACCGTGTACTTACTTCAAACACAAAGTTATAGCAAATTTCCCCTTGATGCATCTTCTATGCATGATCTGAAAAAAGCGAAGGCCTTCAATCTGTTTTCAAAATTTAGTGCCAAATGTTGCAGTTCTTCAATTTCCTACTGACTCCTATATTAAAAAGTCCAGCTTATAAGTGTACAACTACTGCTTGATCAAAATGCACATTTAACTAAAGTTAAAAAAAACACTGAGAATAAGAGTTATGTAGCTAACTACAGTGAAAGCCAATCTGTAATGATTCAAAATCTGTGCAGATTAGAAGCATCTCAGTAATTTACCTTCAAGCGTCTTTGTTTTGCAATATAAGCATCTTTGAGCTCAGGATTCTGCTCAGCCAGTTTCTTCAGCTCAGTCTGTGTGTTTCCAACCTGTGCTACAAAATATAAACAGAACAAAGTTATTTGAAACATGACACTACAAAAAAGTAAAAAAGAAAATGTCTTATCTTAACAAAAACAAAAAGCTCCAAACTAAATTTGTGCAAGTTGAAGAGCATTTAAGAGCAGAAAGTCTTTATATTTGCTGATTTATTTTTAGAATTTACTTTTTTTCTTATATTTAAAGAAAGAATGAATGAATAGCTTTATTGTCATTGTAAATTTTAACAAACAAATTGAGAGCAGTCTTCGGTCGGTGCATTTATAAATAAATTATTTAAATAACTAAAATAAAATAAAATATTTTTAAAAAATGGATAAATTCAAGCATAGACATCCATATAACCATACAAAAAAGTTAAAACTAGAGTATCACCTTAAAAAATCAGCTTTAGTATGAACAGCTACTTTGTTTAGTAATACCTGGAGAGTCTCAGGAAGTATTCCTCAGAGGTCTCAGACATGAACCATTACCTCGTATGGACGTGGCCGCATATGCCGGTATGTGAGAGTCCACCGTGATCTCCGGATGGAGGATACAGCCATGCGTGTAGGCATCCATTTGTAGTGAGTCCAACAGCTCTCTGTAGTGCTGCACTCTGAGGTAGTACCTGCTGTTCTCCTCAGGAACCAGCTTTAGAACTCCTTCTACACGTGAAATGTAAAGAAAAAATACACAAGAGCTCTGCCATGACAAAAATTTACAGGAAACGTAAATGTTGCTTTTAAATTTGGATCTATTGACAATAAAATCAGGAGATAAAAAAATACACGCTAGTTTTGGGAGAGTGTACTTCAAGACTGTCAGGGATCGACTCAAGTGACTCCATGCTTACCAGATCTCTGTTCTTTCATGCTGAATGGGCAGATACTCTTAGAAAAATCAAAAGCAAATTTAAAGGAAACCAACATAAAATGAACAAACACACAAAAACACTCAACACACACACCAGTGATTATTTTTATTTCTATTTGCGCAAATACAGATTTAAAAAAAATGGTGCTACATCCATCATTTAGCCTCACCATCAGTAAAGTTCTGCTCCAGGTAGTCCATTATCTGTGTCGGATCACAGATAATATTGTCATTGTGGACCAGAACCGGAACTTCCCCAGCAGGATTCAGGCGCATGAACCATGGCTCGTTGTGCTCGCTCAGAGGAAGGCTCACATCATACTCCTCACAGCGCAGACCTTTCTCTGCTATGGCCAGACGTACCTAGATAAGATATTTAAATCATTTTTATTGAATAAGTGCCTTTCAAGACACCAAGGACAATGTGTAGATAAAACACAGTAAAACAACAATAGATTTGTTTAAATTAATTTATCATCAACATGCTAATGACAAAAAGTAAGGATAAAAGGAACATACTTAATAACAGGCTATACAAAAAAAAATAATAGTAAATATTATTTATAATAGGGCATTTTAGATTAAAGTTGGAATATACTCAAATATAGTTTCAAAATGAATGATTATCTGATGTGAAAATAAAAATTACCACGTGGGACTCCCCATTTAGAATGACAACGTTGTCAAAAGTTGTGGTTAAAGTGCAGTTTTCCACATGAAATTAGTGTCACAGATGACAGTCCTGAGGAGCTGTCCTCTGACCCGTGGTGCTGAAACACTCACCTTCTGAGAATTGAAGGACTGCGTCCAGTGATAAAGCGTTAACTTCGACTCTTCTTTCTTTGAAATTGTTCCGAGTTGCGGGTTTGAATCTTCACTTGTCGTCTCAATAAGAGCCGCTTTCTCATTTTCGGTTTCAGAACCTCGTTCGGTCGCCATTTCAGCTGCTAGCACAAGAGAAGGATGAGTTAAACCAGCGTCCTAATGTTTTGCTGTTGAATCGAGCTACGCCCCCTGCTGGCAGGGAGGATAATTTCACCAAAATGCGTGAATTGGTTCCGAACTCAATTTTTAGTTTATATATTAGATCTTTATAATATTTATCATCTCAAAAATTCTAGAAAGTCTTGTCTATTATTCAAATTGTTCATTAAATTGACACAACACACCTTGAATTTATAATTAAATAGTAATCTAAAAAATTAATAATGAGGGGAACTGTTTAATAATGTAAGAACAGCAACATTTTTATGTAACAGCTTGTGTTTTGTTTTATGTGTTTGCACAGCAGATGGTGCTATTGAGCCTTGTTTTTTTTCTGAATTCTGTGGATTGGCATTATTTTCCTCCTTATTTTACAAAAAATGTGAAAGTGTTGCGTAAGGTGATGGTATTTTTTGTAAACGTAACTATCTAGATCATCCAGATGCTTTGAGTAAATTAAATTTGGATTTTATTCATAAGTTATATGTTTTTTTTGTTGTTCTTTCTGTAATTTCAAGTATTGATTGATATTTTTTGAGTAAATAAAATAATGATAACGTTATAAAAGGTTTTGAAAGAAGATAATTGGAAAAGAAAATATTGGTGTTAACTAAAAATAAAGGATATACATTGAATAATGAGGAAGTTACCAGTTATCTTATTATATATATATTTATTAAATCTGCTTAATAGTGTTAGAGTAACACCTGTGTGGAGTGAAGCCACATATATAGAGGTGTCTTATTTTGGTGGGGTTCGCGCGTAAAGGCTTGGCTGTGGGGGCAAAGAGGAGCGTGGGACGTCCCTCTGCTGTGACGTTGCGATTGGTCCGGTGCCTTTCTTCAGCAGGGTCTCCATGCCTCCCTCCCTCCCTCTGTGATCAGTGGGTGAGAGGGGGGAGACGAGCAACACGCAGCGGAGAACCCGGCGTGCGCCTCCGGTAAATGACGCCCACCATTCATACCTTTGCTCTTTTACGCATGCCGTTTTGTCGCGCGTGTCGGTGTCTGAACGCACCGCCCCGCCGCCGTCCTCATCCTCATCCTCTTCCCGTTTCTTGCTCCTCCAGTCAGCATCCCGCCGCCTCTTCCGTTCGCCGCGGCCACCGGTCCTGGATCGCCTAACCTCGGTCCTGGAGACGTCTGAGTCTGCAGCTGCGCGCTTTTATTTTCCAGCCTTTATCTGAATGACGGGCGGAAGGTTTGACTTCGACGACGGTGGCACTTACTGCGGAGGGTGGGAGGATGGCAAAGCCCACGGACACGGCATCTGCACCGGACCCAAGGGCCAGGGCGAGTACGCCGGGTCCTGGTCGCACGGCTTTGAGATAGTCGGCGTGTACACTTGGCCCAGCGGGAACACATACAAGGGCTACTGGTCTCAAGGGAAGCGACATGGGCTCGGTGTGGAAAATAAAGGAAAGTGGATGTACCGTGGAGAGTGGAGTCACGGCTTTAAGGGTCGCTACGGGGTCCGGCAAAGCCACAACACACCTGCCAGATATGAGGGCACCTGGAGCAACGGGCTGCAGGATGGATACGGCATCGAAACCTATGGAGATGGCGGTAAGAAGTCTGTGTGTGTCGCTTTAACTGCTGCTGAGATGTGCAGCTTGTGTGTAGGATGCTTAAAAATCAATCTGGGGTTAATACACCAGTGCGTGGATTTTCATCATCACTTCCGCTCCAAAACATGTTGAGATTATGGCCATTTTTATTCATTTTGGTGGTAGTTTGAGACAGGTGTTTTTGGCCAAATTGGAAAACTTCTCTCAAGCAGTTCCTAACATCTCTGCAAAGCTGAAAATTCACAATCAAGCTTGAAAAACCATTCCAGTCTCTTGGTGATTTGTGAGCATCATCCCCTCTAACTGAAGCCTTATGGTGCGTAACAAATGCCACACATCTGATAGCTGCTGATTGCCGGCCTTGGAAAATGATCTGATCCTAGAGGATCCACTCAACATCTGGCTGTCTGGTCCCGTCGCATACTGATAACTTGATCTGCAGGGTCACATCATTGAACTGCAGCCTTTTAATCTTACCCTCTTTATCCATCAAAATTCCAGTTCAGGCCAATGAATCTTTTTTCTAGAATGTGACCATTGAGGCTTATTTTACGGTGATGCTAAAGGATTAACAAGCCTTCCTTATTATTAGGACGCGGATGTAATATGAGGCTTTGAAGAAGCTGCAGCAGGCCGGCATACGCTCATTGGCCTCAGCGGCTCCAAATGGGATTAATGAAGTATTCTCCTCATTATGTGACTCAAAGCGATTGCCGGGCATCACAGACTAATGGGTGTTGGTCAATCTGCCCCCTGCTGATGGTGGAGTTTGTGAAAATACACTCCTAGCTAAGTGACTTGCATTCATCCCAAGTGATCCTCTGTATCAGTCCCATAATCAAATCTCTATGATTGAGTTAGCCATGCTCACAGTCACAGATCTGAGTGGAATGAGAGAGAAAACATTTCATTAACTGATGTACCCTGCATGCCCTGCGGCATGGCTCGTCTCTGTCCCCAAATGTTGATGATCACGTTGATGATACAGGCCGGATATGTTGACTTTTAAATAGTTAGAGCTCAAAAATGTGTAAAAAGTCAGTTTCAGTTCATGAAACAGACAGCCAGTCTATAAAATTTACACCAAACGTATTCAAGTAATTAAAGACATACAGACAATCCCTTGTCTCCTCTGAAGATGTTTTTAGCTTAGGCCAAATCAAGTTTACAAGTTATTAAAATCTTAAATTAAGCATTTTAACTGTAAAGCAGAGGTGACCAAAATGAATACTCAATAGGGTCACAAGTAGGACTGATAAAAAAAACAACTATTAATTAAAGTCAAATTCCAATGTTGATTCAAGGAATTTCTTGTATTTGTCAGTTTATAACCCAAGAAGTTGTAATTTTACTCATAAAAGTTCCCTTTTTTGTCAGCAATCATCCCAAGTTATACCAGTCAGTGTATTTTATACAAGGTTGCATTAACAATAATGAACTATTGTGAACTTTTCAGGTACCTATCAAGGCCAGTGGATGGGTGGGATGCGCCATGGCTATGGGGTTCGCCAGAGTGTTCCCTATGGCATGGCCACCGTCATCCGCTCTCCTCTCCGTACATCTATGGCTTCCCTGCGGTCCGAGCAGAGCAACGGCACAGTTCTCCAAGACCTGTCCTCCCCGGCGGACACACCCACCGGCAGCCGCGGTGGTTTCGTGCTGAACTTCCACTCCGACAGCGAAGTCGTCACCGGCAAGAAGAAGGGCCTGTTCCGCCGGGGCTCGCTGTTTGGCAGCCTCCGACAGTTGCGCAAGTCTGACTCACGGACCTCAATCTCCAGCAAGCGGAGCTCAGCAAGAAGTGACGCCACCATGAGCCGCATCAGCTCCAGTGATGCCAACTCCACCATATCCATTGGCGATGGCGAGCTGGCGGATGAGGACCTGCATCTGGAGGACCATGTGGATGCCACCACAACCGAGACCTACATGGGGGAGTGGAAGAATGACAAGCGCAATGGATTTGGTGTTTCCGAGAGATCCAACGGGATGAAATACGAGGGAGAATGGCTTAACAACAAGCGCCACGGTTATGGGTGCACAGTTTTCCCCGATGCCACCAAAGAAGAAGGGAAGTACAAAAATAACGTGCTGGTGCGTGGAATACGAAAGCAGTTGATTCCTCTTAAGAACCCCAAAACCAAAGAGAAGGTAGATCGGGCTGTGGAGGGGGCGCAGAGGGCAGCAGCCATCGCCCGGAGTAAAGTGGAAATAGCAGCTTCCAGGTAGTGTGGTGTTTACATGCATGCATGTGGCCATTCAGGCATGTGGGTGTATACAGTCGAAACACACAATGAATAAAGGGCAAACTTGTCCGGGCTTTTTTTTGTCAACGCCTAGCATTTCCTGGAGTGATCTGCTTTACAGAGATGTGCGTGTCCGATTTAAGGCGTCCCGTGACCACAAACACGACCTTTATACCTCACCAACAGTCAAGGTTTTTATGTTGCTAGTGCGATCATCCCTGGAAAAGGTTCTGCTTCTATTCTCTGCACGTGGTTTTCATTCCCAGGGAGTAGGCTTAGGCATCTTGCACACGTTGTATGGGTGATTTTCTGTGTCTGTGAGTTCATGCGCATGAGCCGTGTTGCCATATCTGCGCCTATGCCAAGCATTGCTCTGATGTGGCATCTGCTCTTTAACAGGTGGATACCAAGTGACCTTTTCATTTAAAGCCTCACTCCTGCTGGGGGCACGCTGCATTGCTGCGACATCCTCTGGTTTCATTGCATCAGGGAATTGTTTTTCTAATAATTAAGTGAATGCCTCCGAAAGGCTTTGATGCAATCACGATTGCTTTGTTCTGGTTTTACTCTTGCTCTCAGAAAGGGTACATTAGCATATGAAAACATTCTTTTCATTCTGAAAGCAGATGACTACAACATTAAACATACTATAAACATATAATTTGACTGTATATGAAAAATGGACTGAGTGATCCCTCTCTGTTCTCGTTTTATACAGGAAGTATCCGCTGGTTTCAAGAAGCCAAAAGCCCATAAATTTTAATCAAGAAATAGCAGTCAGTATATTTGCCAGAATAACCATTCTTGCTCTTATATTTTTACTGTACCGTAAGTCATAAACTGGCCAATCAGATGCCTTAATAAAACTCTATAGTGTCTGCAGGCATCACGTTGGACATTCAATACAGATTTTTAACCAATCACTGCTTCCAACTTGTCAGTGTCGATATTGCAAAAAAAATAAATAAAAATGGTGACTAAATTGGCTTCATATTAAAGACAGAAGTGGGGATTTTTTATGGGCGATGTTACATTCATTCAATTCACTTCTCAAATACAGACAATGGCCTGGACCACCATCTCTTATGGATTTAAAGCTTATGCTTAATTTTAGAAAGTTTTAGATTAACCTCTTACAAGTTCAAGAGAGTTGGCCCTATTAACCCTCTCTGGGCAGGTGTTGCAAATTTGCAAAAGCTAAATTCTAGCATAATGCTATTTTTTCTGGTTTTGTTGGCTTAAAAAGTTCTGTAGAAATAAAGCTGGTGTTCATATCATATTCAAGTCTTTAGTGGTCACTTATCACGCAGGGCCAATGTTGCAAATCTGCAGCATCTCACAACTCATTACATGTGAAGGTCTCTCTAAAATAAAGTCTGAATTGTATATTACTAACTCATATGATAATTTCCCCCAGATATCATATTTTCATGTTATAATAACTTAATTTGGCCTTGAGAGGGTTAAAAGTCCTAAATAATGTAAATAGACTTTTAAAATGCTCAGACTGTTCTACTAGCCATTTTGTTGTGTGTGCATACGATTGACTGTATATAGAGAACTGGACTGAAGGACCCCTCGCCTCTCATGTTCCAAATGCCAGCTGGTCCCAAAAAGGTGACATCCTGTAGATTTCTATTGAGAAATAAACTGCTATCATTCTATTTGCCAGAATAACCATTCTTGCTCTGATACATCTTTTGAACTCGTTGCTAATTCTACTCCTTAAATACATATTTACTGTAGCACAAGTTATTGAAGTTATAAACTGATCACTCAGATGCCTCAACAAAAGTAGCCCAGCCAGCAAGGCCAAACCCATATGGTTTAAAAGTAGGCGGAACATGTGGGCCCCAATGGGGATTGTCAGCGGTTTCCGTGGTGAACCCACCTGTGTTTGGTAACATTGGGTAGCTTTGCTGGCCCTTGGATGGCGGCGCTTGGTAGCTTTGTCAGATCCTGGACAGGTCTGGTGTCCACTGGGCGACTGGCTAGCATAGCTAGCTAGCCCACTGAAGCCAAACGCAGGTGGGGCCAATACGAAAACCGCAGACAAACCCAATTGGGGCCCACACTTTCTGCCCACTTTTAAACCATATGGCGCCCACTTGGCCTTGATGGGATGTGACCTCCAATCAAACATTCAAAGGAATTGATTGACTTATTCTCCTGAGCCCGCTTTTAGTGGAAGAGGTGTGGCCTTCTAACTTCCTCACTACTGATTAGAGACAGTGGTTACCATAGAAATGTAGACTAACAAACCAATCACGCCTTAGTGAGGATGTCCGGTTCCAGCATGGTGATGGACATGTTGCAGAAAAATGGCGAATGAATTGACTTCATTTGGTTGGAACCAGAAGTCAATCATTTCCTATGGATGACGTCTCATTTGCTATGTCCAGGTCTCCATATACAGTCAATGGTGCCTGAATAAATGCACCTTCAAGTCAAGCTTACCGTATGCTGCAGAGTGCCTGGAGCACAGACAGAAAAGTGTAAAAGTTCTTCTTTTGGTTTGCCAAATTTTCATTAAAATTCGTTATTAGTTTTATTACTACTAAAGTAGCTGGATGGCTCGGTTGGCTACGTGTAGGACTGGTTAACGGGAAACCAGGGTTTGATACCTTAGGCAAGACCCTTCACGCTAATGCTAGGCCGAGTCTAGTCTCCCTGTGCCGGTCCCTTGCCCGGATAAAAAACAGGGTTGTGTCAGGAAGTGTATCCAGCAAGTGTCTACCAAACCAGGTGTGCCTATCAGTGAAAGCTGTTTCACTGTGGTGACCCCTGATGGAGTATACCGACAAGTCAACATTTTTTTACTACTAATAATGCATAAAAAAAAATCAGAAATCCTCAAACTTGATATTTAAAAAAAAATGTCTATTAGCTTAACATAGAATGTGTAACCCAATTACTTTGTGAATTACAATGGTAGTTTTTGATGTAGAGCAGGTTTTAATATATTTTTCATCATGCAATAAATAGAAAGGGTTTAATATGCAGAGCCTGGAAAATATACGGGTTACATAAGGCAGATTTAACGTGTCTAATATTAAACCTCCGCATATCGTTTTTGCAGATAAAACCTACAATATAATAAGTCTGGGCATGTTCGTGAAGGCCAGGGAGGCTAAGGTAATCCTGGAAGGAAAGGAGAAAAATGGATAATGTTCTGAAAGGAAGAGCCGTCTGCCATCCTCTCTGCTCGCTCCACGCCATCAACAGTTCACAGAACATTGGACTGATTGTGCAGCTCCAACGCAGCAGCAGTAGAAGCACAGAAAGTGATTAAAGCAGCAAACAAGGTTTCCTGTATTCAAGTGGGTGATCAAATTACAGGAAGGGATGTTTTCCTGCATCATGTGGAAATCTACAAACAAGCTCCTGATCGAGAGGAGATTCATTCTGTCTAGAAGTGTGTTTGAGATTGAAATGCTCAGAATGACGGGCTGTAAGCAGGTTATGTAAGTCTCAGTGTACAGTAGAGTAGAGAAAGATGCGCTCCTATTGATCCAGCTCTGGTCACATGACTTTTTGTCTTTGAATGTGGAGCGTCCCCACGGAAATCAAAGGGAGGGAGGGAGGCAGCCAGAACAGACAGAGTGGTGAAAAAGACATGAAGGGAAAGGAGGAGATTTGACAGACCGCGTTGCAAATTTGATGAGTAAGGGTCTGAAATGAAAGGGAAGCAGACGAAAAAAAGGGCACAGGGAGGACAGACCAGCCCCTCCCCTCCGGATTACTGTACAGAGGAGTTTTCCCATCAGCCTCCGAGGTGGAGCTGATGACCTCATCCCCGTGATGAGCCAATCGATAGACAGCTGATGTGATGCAGTGGAGTGGAGCTCTTCATCGCTCATTCACGTTCGTGTGTGGTCCTTATCTAGGTGGACTCCACAGCCTGCTCAGTCTGTGTTTGTGGGTGGGTTTGTGTGAAAGGCCTGGAAGCTAAGATAAGTGACCGGTGAGAAGTTTACACAAAATCCTGCTGACAAATCAGCAGTTTAGTTGTTTTGGAAACTCAGCGGTTTGTCGTTACAGAAGCTTTTTAATTATTTTAATGCCTTTTTTACTCAGCGGATCTCTGCCAGCGCTCTGGCTCCTGAAGTAAGATGTGCAGCAGTCTTCCTAAAGTTGGCAAAAGGACGAATGCAAGTAATTTGCGCTTATTAGTTTAAGTGGGTACACTGTGTCTCAGCATTGCTGAAATTTAACTACTGGCTCACTATAAGTCAAGACAGGCATTGATTCCTACCACACTGTGTGTGTGTACTCGTTTTTGGTGCCTTTTTGGACCATTTTGCCATATTTACATCATGAAAACCCAAAGACCTTCTTGACATCCAATGAGGACCAATTTATGATCCGCATTTGATTTAGTTTATGTGTGTGTTGTTTGCTTGTTCCATTGTTTATTTATTAAAATAAGCTGCAGGTTTTGTTTGAAGAGAAAACTATTATTACAGATCGTCATACAATCATTTTTTGATTGTATTATTTTTAGAATAATCAAATTTTTCGAATTTCTCTTTTAAGAAACACTCAGAAAATCTATTTCATTAATAAATATTTTATTATTTTTTTCAGTTTTATTTTATTTTTGTTTTTTGGAGGCTAAACAGGTAGACATGTTAAGCAATAATAGTATATTCTCACTAAAATGAACTCTTTCCCACAGAAAAGGATGCCTTTGAACTTCCTGAAACATCTCAGTGGAAGTCCACCCTTTTATTGATGCGTTTGATGCTGCCATTATAACGCACGTTTGCATCAGGCCTTCTCAGAAGCCGAAATGAACCACAAGTGAATAAATAACTAAAGCAACGTTATATATAAAATGAAAATAAAATACTTTTATTCATTTCAGTCATGTTTTTGCAAGAAAGATGATCAAAGCAAACTGAATCTTCATTAGCCAGGAATTGAGCTGCTTTTAACGTATAGGGAGGAGAAGTATTACAAAGAAATAGTAAAGAAATGGCTTAAAATGTAACGTACAAAAAAAAAAAATATAGAAAATGCTGTAAATATTAAAGTTAATTTAAGTAATTACACAAACTGACATTTTTTCAAGCGAGTTTTATATGACTGAAGGTAAAAGACCTCAAAACTGGGGAGCATTGAATTAAGTTATGACTTCACTAATTTATAGATATGCTATATTTATACAAAGTTTAACTCCAAAATACTGCTAGATGTGTAGATACACTAATTTAACTGATAAAAAAAGTCCTATTTCGGCCATATTTTGATCCACAGTTGCAAAAGAAAGTGCACTCTTTGTACAAATGTTTTTTTTCTCAGTTTAAATCACACCAATTTATGTTTTCATGCTTTTATTGAACACATCATGTGTTCAATAAAAGCATAAAACCAAGCAATTCTCAAAGGGTTTACATGTTTTCTCCTGCAGCAAGGTTTTCAAAGCGTTATAATTCTGCAGTTTTTAGTCAAAAACCCAAAAATCTGTGTTGTTTTCTAGGATATAGTTTCTGCAGAGCGGCAGTAGTTCATTAGAATCTCGCCTTTGGGATGTGGGTGGGACATAACTGTGTACGTGCTCTCCCACTGGCTTACAGCCTCTCACTCTCCCAACTAGTTAAACAAAAATGGTGACCAATTTCAGAGCTATTTGGCAGATGATGAAAGCGAAGACGTTCATGGATCTATATGTCTGCAAGTGTAGAATTGAGTGGAGGAGCAGGGAGCTTGTGGCCCGCCTATCATATTTTCTACGTCACAAATGTGTGTTTTTTTTTTCAAACTGAATTTTTTCGTCTGCTCCTGATTCAGGATTTGAATAAAGAAATGCTTAAAAATGCTATTTTAATCTTTATTTTATCAAGAATGTGTTAAAAAAACACCATGATTTTCTTCAGAGTAGGTCTGTAGCTTATCAAGGAAATAATGAAGCGGCAAGGAGCGTTGGCCAAACGTGTGCACTGCTATCTATATGCATTCACTTATTCAGAGCCTAACTATTTCCGCCCAGGAGCACAGACCACATGCACACACACACACACAGACTTCTACACAAACACATACGGAGCTCATGCGGCGGGTGCTGGTGTGTCAGCGGTGAGCACTGCCTAAATAAGGCAAGGCATCAGTTGGCTTATCAGCACCAGCCAGGAATATATACCCATCCCAACACTGATATAGCTACCCGCCATCTTACTCACTGTAACATCTCTCCCAAATGTGTGTGCGTGGTCATTATGTTTAAACCGGGCGGATAAGAGACCGGGATAATCTGTCTGCTTGTGTAAAGAGGTGGGAATAAGTGTGTTAAATGTGCGTTTCTACGGGATACTGGGGGGGGTTTGTTTATCACCTGCTGTGTGGGGTGACCTCAGCCACTCACCACCTGCCCTTTTTTGGAGAGAGTTATTTATCAGCATGGAAGCAAATAATCCCAACTGTCTGTACATTTTCCCACCTTTACGCTCCAGCCGTACAGATAATGGTGGATTTCTGTCAAGTAGGAAACCCATCTGGCACGACCTTCTAATATTTTATTGAATATATTGCTAAAAAGTGAGAACAAGCTCCTCCCTCCTACAACCATGCAACCTAACCTACTTTTTTTGTAATAATAGACTCATATGCACACTCACATAAAATAAGAAGCCACATGTGCTTCCTATATTCTTACCTTTAATGACCAAAGTTATTGCCAAGCTGCATACGAAAGGGCTATAAATAATACTGCTGATGCAATGGCACATGCACCGTGAGTCGGTCTAGCACTTTTCAAATGACGCACAGTGTAATCACATTACCCCATGTAATTGAATCTTAACCTCTACTCGGTCAAATTTCTGTATTATGAAGTCATTTCATTATTTCTGACACAAACATAAAAAGGTGGGATAAGAGGTCCAGGTAGCTTTATTTTGACAATTGTAGCTCAGTTTTAAACTCAAGCGTGACTTCTTTCTTTCATTCTGTTATATGTGGAAAGTCACCTTCAGAGTCATCAAGGTCATCTCTTATTAGATCTAAGCTGAGGAGTTTGAAAGAAGCAGAAGAAGTATATAGAAAGGAAGAAACAAAGGCTTTTTTTGAGTGACAGTTGAAAGGCCTTTCCTCTCTGCTTCCCTTTGAAATATATTTGTCCTCCCTGGTGGGAGACGGAATGAAGGCGAGAAGGAAAAACTCTTGGCAGAAATCAGCTCATACCCTGCAGGAATACGCGTCGAGAAATACATACTAACAAGAGGAAGGCTATAAAAGGTAAATTAAGGTTGGAATTGTTTTTACGTACATGACAATTAATAGGCAGGAGAGTTTGTTCTGGGTTCGCCTGAAAGGGGAATGCGAGCGGGGGCTATATCGACAGCAGTGCTAGCAGAATTGGGTTTCAGCTGCATGCCAGAACTGTGTATCTGTGGCTTCTAATCTCTTCGAGAATGGCACATATTTCTGCGGTGTCTTGAGGAAGGCTGGTATGAGTCAAGCGGGCCGGGAAGAAGGAGCACACTGCCAGTCTGTGGTAACTTTGTTGTTGTTGAGCGCTCATCAAAAATGCAGAACCTCTCATTCTTTTATTCAGAATTTACCTGTGTAAAAATAGAAGTTAAGACAGGTAGCGCTCACAGAAGAGCTTTGCTAACACACTGAGGTGCAAAAATAGTCAAATTTCATCCTCAAAGGACAAAATGTTATGCAAAAATCCCAAATGTCAGCATGTAGCTCCTATTCTGAAGCTGTCATAAACTTAGAATGCGTCACTGATGTGGACATCCTTCGGAGCTACATTAATAATTAGTTCTGCTCAGGGTACTTTTGCACAACATCAATGTACGATGCTGGCACTCTATAAATAGAAATACAGCAAACAGGGTCAGAATGACTGAAAACTAATAATACAAATATGAAGCTTTCTTTCCCATTTAAATATTAAGCTGTTTTGGGGTTTAACAAGCTAAAATGTATTTGCTGAATGCACTAAATAATATCAAATGAATATTAGGTGATGAAGTAACATCATGTGATTTAGCAAGCATGCAGCTAAGGAGCAGAAAATTGTTTTTTTCTAAAAAAAAAAAAAAAAAAAGTGCATACTTGTGCCTAAAATGTCATTCTTTTCAATTGAGAAAAAATGCATGCTTTATGAGGAGCCGAGTTAAAAGCTGATTAGTTTTCTTGTGTCCAAATTTGCACAGGTAATAGGACTAATTGCAAGCATTACTGGGATATTTCGCCTCATTAGGACCAGTTATTGTGGAAGATCTCACCACTTAAGAGTTAGTCACAAAAATGTCATTATTTCATGGGTGGATTCTTCTGTAATGGCAACGCTTTGAAGCAGAAATTCAAATGCTGAATCCAATTTACCAAGCATGTGATCGTGGCTCTCTGGCGCATTTGCGATGGAAACTAGTTTTTTTTTTTTTTCCATGACACAGCAAACTCTCCCACAACAAATGGCTATGGGGATCAAGGTTTATCTAACATTAGGAACACATGACTTAACTTTTGCTGACTTTTTCAAGCTAAAGGAAGCTGCAGGTAGGCACAACAGTGGAGAAAGAGGCGGAGATCTGCACATATGAAGTACAGGAAGGGTAAACCTTGGCTTTTCTAATGCATGAATACATCGTTCCTTATTTAATGTGTGACTGATAAACAAGATGGAATTTGGGAATTTATTCGATCTTCTTCGATATTTTTTTAAAATTAAATTTATATTTTAATCATTCTTTGTGAAATAAAAACAGTTCAAGAGTAAGGATTTTGACATTTTTCATAATTCTTCCAAACTTGCATCGATGTGTGACAGCTCCTCATAGCAACTATTCCTTATGTCATCATTACAGATCATTATGCATGTCTTCTGTTCAGCCCGTGAAGAGGCCATGAGGAAAAGCTGACAGCAGATGTAACTTAACGCTAATGCTCCTTTTGGCTTTGCCCTGAGAGGGAAATTGATGTTTGTGTGAGAGTGTTCAGACAGTAAGGGTGGATGGTCGCAGGAGATTGAAGGAGAGTGCAGGCCATAATTAAAACTATTCCTTAAGCTCCAGTGGTTGCCAGGCGATGTGACCTTTGTTCTCGCAGGTGTATCTTCAGATGCGGAGACCCACAGTCCGCCAAATGACGTCCAGGGGGCTCTTTGTGTCTGAAAAAGCGTTTCAGCCCAAATAGAATTGTGTTCAAATGTGTTGAAGAACGTCTGTCGTGTGTCAGTGTTGCCTGCATGCATGTCCAAACCATAAGCGTGCATGTTCGTTTGCAAAATTCATTAATACAGACAGACTGGATGCAGGGTTGGACAGCTCGCTCGAGTATCTCTGGTGGTTGCCATGGTTACTGTCTCACCATCGTCATCATCGTGTCAGCCATTTGTTGATTTTCTTTAAAAAGTAGCTGGGTGAAGAGGCGCTGTTGGTTGAGCCCTGTGTTTATTCATCCTTGAAGACTCGAGCAACGTCCCCGTTCCCTGCTGGAGATTCACAAGAGCTTTATCGACTACAACCCAAAAGAGAGAACACACCGCCATGACGCTTTGATGTAAAAAATGCAAGAGCCACACTTCATACTTGTTAACACTGATGCCCTGATTCCCTGGAGGACTCATTATGACACATCTCAGTAATTGTTCTTTGAACTTTTATTTTATTTTATTATTTTGCAGAATTGATGTGTGCTTTAGTACATCACAGCTAACAAAAGCATTTACATGAGAGGCAGGCGGTTTGATTTTCTGAGGCGTTTTGTGTGTTTGCATGATTGTGTAACGCTGCAACTCCACATTCTGATTTGCATCCTGCAGACTCTTGTGCTTAAGATTTTATGCAAATTCACTTTTCATTCAGTCTCAGTCATTCGTACTCGTGGGGTAATAATCCTGAATGAATCATAGAAAGTTGTATCTAAAAAATGGGTAAAAATTGTTATTAGATGTTCATTCTTTGAGCCTTAAGTTGAGATCAATTACATAATATTCCTATTTTTATTTAGTGATGCTGCTTATAATTATTATACTAACTTATATAATTGTTCAGAAATGTACTGAATGAGTTAAATGAATATCATACTTTGTGTGTTTTGGTTTCCTGGCTGCTGCTTCTTCATTTGTTCTCAATCTGATAAAAATAGCCCACATATAGTAAATCAAATGCAAGCTACCGCACTTAGCCGAGTGTACTACTGCTTTGCTGCTGGGAATCTTTTAGCCACCATGGCTCCCCCACCTCCAGTGTCATTAACAGCATCAGCTGTGGCCATGTTTCACCTGTGGTGTTGACACTGAAAGCGCAGAGCTGAGGCCTGACTCCCTTGCCGCTGCCCTTCACCAAAACCAGAGGGATCATATCAGTGAGAGATTCTATGTCATTCTTTAAACTCAAACACCCGAGGACTCATAACCTGAATAGGTGTGCCAGGCAGACTGTGAAAGTCAGAACACAGTATGCGTTTTTAGCTTTACTCTCAATACCGGCACTCTGCTCTGTGTTGGTTTTTGGGGGAGGGAGCAAAGTGTTTTGGGTTCCTGACTAGAGAACACTGGTAGAAGATTAGGCCTTCTTGTAATCCACAGGCTCAAATGTCATAGGGGAATTTTTCTATTTAATCAAAAGTGGTTCTACTTATTCTTCCTCCCAGAAATGAAGTGTGGAGTAGAACATGGTTTTAAGATGTCTGCAGCTGCTACTTCAGCCTCTCTGTGATGAATAAAGATGATAAATGCTCAAAAAGATCTTTAAATACTCTGATATTGGATCCAGGACAAAAAAATAAATAAAAATCACTAATAATGCTGTTTACAAGTTCAATAAAATTAAAGATAATTTGGAATTAGCCTCTAGCAGCAGTCAGTGGTATTGCACTATAAAACAACTGTTTAAAGTCCCACTCCAATCATGCTTTGTACTATTTTAAAAGTATTTTTATTATGATGACACAGTTATTAGCCAAAAATTTAAAAAATTTGTATTTTCTATGACATAGTTTCTGCAGAGCAGCAGGAGTTTGTTAGAAATTCCCCTCTGAGTTGGCGAGGAGTAAGCCTGCACTCATGTCCCATCTTCCCTGTGTTTACACTCTCTACTGCTAGCTTACAACCCCTCACAAACACACCTATTGTTACAAAATGGTAAGCAATATTGAAGCTATCCAGCTAGACATATAAGCATCTATTTGTCTGCAAGTGGATGTGAACCTGTGGTCCACCCAGCAAAAATATATTCTTTTTCAGATTATGTTTTTTCATCTGCTCTTGATTCACAATGATTTGGGTAAAAAAAAAAAAAAAACTTTTAGGTCCTTGTAGATCAGGGATGGGCAAACTTTTTAACTCATGGGCCACCAGGGGTTCAAAGATTTGACAGTAGGACCAGACCAGGACTAGATGTATGCGTGTTTTGGTATTTGGGAGTTTTATTTCAATACTATGGCTTTTGTTCTCATTTTAATGTCAATTGGTTGATGTCCCTCAATGGAAAAATGCAAACTTAGCGTTCATGTGGTGTTGGAATGATCACACTTTATGACTCTGAAAACACACATAAACATCAGTAGAACAATGAATCTTCCAACACCACATGAATGCACCTAAATAAAGGTCAATTTATTTTTAGTTCACCATCTATGGAAAGACACGGAATTAAAGGGAAAATGATGTTTTAACATGTCAGATAACTGAGAAAAAATATAGTTAAATGTTTAAATTTCTTTCGGAGTGGTTCATTGCCGTTTATTGAATTTTGTGTTAAGTTATTTATTTTTTTATTATTTGAATTGTACACAAATGTTTTCATATTTATAATCAATAGTAAACGGAGATAAGAGAATAAGACTCACTAAAGTAGAAAGAAACTGACTATTCGCTTGCAATTTTCTATTATACATGCGGCCGATGCTGAACTTTTATTTCTGACTGCACGGATCCAGAGGAAAGGTTAGGGTTACATTTAGGTTAATATCATGAGACCAACAACAACATTTTGCCTTGAATATACTTAAAAAAACGTGTGGGCATTGCAGTAATGTGCATTTTCATGTAGTACGTGTGGCCAACATGAATTTCCATTAGTTCTCATACTTGGCAAATGTGCGCAAATTACAAAATACCATATTTGACTTGGTTTTCTTATATTTTTAATTCAGCAGGGGAATATTTTTTGGCACAGGGTGTACTTTATTGTCAAATTCCACAGCTATGAATGCCTTAATAGGCACAAAACCTGAGTCAAGTGGATTTTCTAAACGTTGGATTGTGCGACTCTTGCTGGGTTTTGGCCAGTAAAAAACTGGTCAAAGGTTGCAGACCCATGGACTAAACCATAGAAAAAATGCAATGCATCAACAATTTCTGAATAATGTTGGAACATTTTTAAAAATAAACTATAATTCACACCTGTTTTTATTCCAAATATTGTTATTTCTCCATGTTTAAGACATTTGTTGGTTTTGCAATATTTTTAGTTGGACCCAAGTGCAAATAATTTTGTGTGAGATTTATTTCCCCAATATTTTCCTTCACTAACCTTTTAAATACATTTACATGACTGAGACGAACAAGATAAAAGTGGAAGAAAAACGGTTTAATGGCACACAAACCAGTGTCATGTCGTACCGTACTTCTCTAGCATGTAGCTTATCTCATAAGAACAGGCACTATTCCCTTTTCTTTGTGTTTGAACACCTCATTTCCTTTAGCTTTTTTCCCCCACCAGTGCTGCTCATGGTAATGTGAGCCCCAACCCAAGAATAATTCCAGAATCATTTCTGTGTTAGTTTTACTCTAACCACTAATGGTGTTAGTCATGCTCGAGTAATCCTGAATTAGCAACAGCCGAGAATTCAATAGTAACCCGGCATTAGTTTATGTATAGGGTAAGCTAAGTGCTAATTGGTGCAGACTGTTTGTTTTGTGCTGCAGCTTTGTTCTCAGGGCGTTTCTTTTGCAAGATAAACACTGGGATGGAGGGGTATTTGTGCAGAAACACCAGAAAGCTTCTTGTGCAGTTAACTGTAGTTCTGGGGTTACAAGGAAGGTTGCAGTCCTGATCTCCACCTCGCATGAAATCTGGACAGTCTTATTGTACACTGACCAGTCAGCACTGGTGAGAAAGCTTTGGCCAAGGGGGAAGGGGAATGGGTCAGTGTTATGGAGAACATATGGGAAGAAGCAAAGAGGGGGGGGTAGAGGGGACCGACAGCCAAAACGAGGTTCAGAACTGTGTCAGCATATGTGAAAGAGATTCCTCAAATAGGTCATAGCCCCAGGAGTGATGGACTGAAGCCTCACTCATAGGAACGTGCTCGCACGAATAAAATCACGATGCAGATGCGTCGTATTCACCAGGACGCCGAGGTATGACGAACCTTGAAGCGGGATGCACCGTTCCGCACGGGAACTGTGGCTTGAAACTGAACCCTACAGTAAAATTAGAGAGGCGGAGGTGCATACTTCAGCATTTTTAAATGTCAGGGAGTCTTCAGAGGGGCAACGTGCCTCTAAATATCAGTTTCTTTCCTTCTCTAATTCTTATTTTCTCTCTTTTTGTTTGTTTGTTTGCTTTAACCTTCTTTCCGTACAGTTTTAAAGGCACCAACATATTTTCTATCAAAACAAAGGGTGTCTGTAGCTGCCCAACAATTTTCACAGCTCATTCAAAACTGTAATGAAGCAGTAGTGGATGACACGCAGCCTGCAGCTGTTGAAGTGGCCTTAGCAGTTACTTAAAAGTTCGAAGTATGTATTATGTGTTCCTTATTTTGAATGTAAGTCAAGAAATTCTAAGAGCTTCATTTGCTTTGGCCCCCTCCCCAGACCCAACTGTTTGCAGAGTCCAACGTGAACAGGTGTTACTTTATATGCAGAGGCACACTGTTTGACAAGTTAGAAACTAAAAACTTTTTACAATGTCAAGGCTGTGATATGTAAGACACTTGTTTGACCTAAAAATGGCCCCCTGTGCATTTTTTGCATTTTTAATTCAGTCTTCTACTTCAGTCTTCTTTTGATCTATATCTACCCTAGTTGTCTTTTGACTATGATTATGCTGTTTTAGCCAAAAAAAATAAAATGACAGTGTGGTATTCTAGAAAATAGTTTCTGTAGAGTGGCAGTAGTTTGTTAGAAATTTGCCTCTGAGTTGTGGCTGGGACTGTTGGTGGGGGTCTGCCCTCATTTCCCATTATCCCCTTGTTTTCACTATCTCCCGCTAGCTTACAGCCCCTCACAACCATGCAGCTTTCTAATGCTGCGTCTGCTGTTGTCTTGGACACACATGTATTAATCCAGGTGAGCAGTGATGTCACAGGAAGTTATAGGAAGACTCGGGTACCATAACGACACCCCAACGGAGCTTGAACGTGAGAAACATGAAAAATAAATAAATAAAAGACAAAAGTGTCCAATGTAATATCTGCAAGGCAGAACTTGTGTTATATATCGATCCATGAGCACCTGAAGAAGAAGCACGGTGTGACTGAGTGTGATAACGCTGAAGAGGGATCATTGTCTAGGTAAGCTAAGCTAACATTAGCACAAACAGAGAGCAAACTTATTAGCTAAATGTTTTCTGTGCATTCCTGCAACCTCTATCCCATCAGAGCGAAATTTCTCTGCTGAAGGGAACATCTGCTCTCATCTGCTCTCTGAAAGAGATCAAATCTTTCTGCAAGACATATGGAATTGCTAACTTTCCTGACTACGATTGTACAGTTCGGAATTATACAGAGTGCAATGAATACAGTTGTGAGCGCTTAGCACCACAAAATGTCCTTTTGTTATATTTGAGTCAGGGAGACTAAAACTTTATCTTTTAGT
Source organism: Oryzias melastigma (assembly GCF_002922805.2). Lineage (NCBI taxonomy): Eukaryota > Metazoa > Chordata > Actinopteri > Beloniformes > Adrianichthyidae > Oryzias > Oryzias melastigma. The sequence goes on along the minus strand of NC_050531.1, from coordinate 10,914,392 downwards.
TTCTTTATTTTAGATGCCCACCTCATTTGATTTAAGTCTTAATACCAGAAACAAATGGAAGAAAGAAGCTGCATGATTCATTAAAGGTTTGATAAACTATTATCTTAATGATTGTCTTTATTTTTAGTTAGCATATAGCTTAATTACATCAAGTTTAAAGCTAATTATGATTAAAATGTGTGTTTTACATCGAGTGTACGTATGACCCAATTAGTTAACTAATCAAAAACGTAATTGGTGATGAGCCGACTATTAAAAATATCGTTTGTTGTATCTAAATACAGCGGCGCAGGTTGCCGTAGTAGTTTTTACGCCACAAATGCACTCTTTTTTCCAACTGTACTTTTTTACCTGCTCCTAAATCACAATGATTTTTTTTTAAAAATGTAATTTTAAGCTAAATTTTCACATATATTTCCTCCATCATTAGAAAAATGCCACAAGAACATGTTAAAAACACTAAAATCACCAGTTTGATCGGAGTAGATCTTAAATAGGATTCACTGCCGTTATTAAGTATAAAAACGAGCCCTCCCTTTTCTGAACTATCCAAGATTAATTCAAACCATCTATAGCAGGGGTCTCAAACTCGCGGCCCGCGGGCCATCTGCGGCCCGCAGGATGATGATTTGCGGCCCCCGTCTTCATATG
>NC_050531.1:10891097-10913730 GCF_002922805.2 Oryzias melastigma | reverse complement strand
ATAAAGATATTTGAGAACACTAGAATGTTTTCTCAGCGATTTTCTTGTGAAAATCCTGATGCGGCCCACCCTCACCTAGACTCCGCCTCCAGCGGCCCCCGGCTGATTTGAGCTTGAGACCCCTGATCTATAGATTTTCCTAGGCGAAATATCTCTTTCGTCCCATCCTTCCACACGCCCATTTCTTCTCACCTTCCCTTACACTCTCCTCTCGTCCCATTGCTGCATCACACCTCTACTCCCATCATTTTCTGCCTGTCACCTCCCACCTTCAGACATCCTGTCTGGAGAACAGTCTGCAGAGCGGACACCATCCCCTTCTTGTCTGCCCATGACTTCACGCTACAAAGATCCTTAGGTTGGGCATGCAGTACACAAGCCATGGCTACTTTTATTTGGCAGCACATTTCACACATTTCAGAAATAGAAGTCATTTTAGCATCAGCGTGTGTGGCTGGTGGATGTATGTGGTGCATGTGGTGCGATGCAGCTGAAACGCTTAAATCTTGTTTTGTAACTGCTTGGTGATACTGTGCCAGCTGTGTGCTGCATTAGTGACAGTCCTGCGACTCCCCCCCCACTGCTTCCTGCTCCACGCCTGCCTCCAATACGCATAAAAGTGAAGTTTTCATCTGTTGCTCGGCAGCAGTTTCCCAGTCAGTCCTTTGTCTGTGGGGAATGCACAGGCTTATTTTTGGGTCCTCATGCATTTTAATGTCTTACTGTCCAGCTCGTCAAAAACAGGACACGCCGCAGTCCAAGGACAGAGCGGTATTCTGAATTCGAGACATCTGTCCGTTGGGGTCACACTGATGCAGAGACGGTGAGGGGAGGGGTATGGATGCAGGCGGATGAGAGTGAACGTCAACAGCTAGATGAGGGAGGATAAAAAAAAAGAAAAAACACAGGGGCCTTGATTGAAAGAGAGAAGGGATGGGGAAGGAAAAGAGAAGGATGAGCCGGGTTAAGCAGGGCAGCAGGAACAGCTGTCAGCACTTACTGTGACGCCTGAACTCTGCATCTGGATCCTTTCACTCCAGTCTCTTATAGTCTGCATAGTTACTCTCACTATATGTACAAATACTACCTGTAGCCGTGTTGTCGTTTCACTATCATCTTTTGAAAAAGAGGAAGCATCCCCTCTCCTCTATTCTCAGAAATGCTTGTGTTTGGGAGCAGAAGTATGCATTATGTGGATTTCCTAAGGATTAGTGGAGCAGGTTACCTTTGGCCTCCTCCTGATGAGCTCTCCTTCTATTTCTCAGCTCTGATGCTACGCTCACATTGATCACAGATCAGTTGTCTCCGACCTTCACGTTTACTGAAGTAATTAATCCAAGAGTGATGTGTGTAGGCTATAAGGTATATTATTTGCTAATGTTTTGATGTAATCTGACTCTATTTTTCTAAATATCAAAGTAAATGCTTGCTTTGTAACTAGTTTTTATGAGTTTATTTTCTTATTTATGATTTGGCATAAGCGTAGATAATAAGAGGAAGATTCAAGATGTCATAATATGGAAATTTGTTTAACAAATCCATGTCTTCACATTCCCTGCTTTTTCCTGTGCTACACACTTTAATAAAAGTTAAATTGTTTGTGTTTTTTGTGTCGTTTAAAACTCTCCTTTCTTGTTTTGTTGCAGAAATTTGGTTTATTTAAGCTCTTTTTATTACTTTTATGGCTGCTTAAACTTTAAACTCACCTAACATGAATAGATATAAGGAATGGATAAAAACAAACTTACTGCTTATTTACATTTAATGTTGACAAGCGTTTTATAGTCCAGAGGAGAACAGCTGCAAAGATTAACCATAAAGCGACGTTCACACCAATGCACGTTCAATTGGCTACTTCCAATGAAAAGTCTATGTAAATGCGTTCAAGTTTCTGCAACTGTTTTCAGATTCTACATACAAAATGTGTGACCACTGATCAGGTGTTGCAAGTTAAACTAGGTCAAACTTTGACCAATCAGGGACTCAGATTGGGTCGTGATGTATTGGTGGTGTCCTCTTTCATTCATGGAAGTGCCAACTGTTTGAAAATTTATATTTGTGCCCGGCTGCAATTCTAAGACACCAAGTCTTTCATAAATTGGAATAGAACTGAGATTTGCACTTTTCAACATTTCCAAATGCTTGTGGTAGTAAAGGTGCGCTAGTAAACAATAGAAATAGAAAAGGACGAAGAAGCCCTTCCCTGCTTGCTCAGTGTGAACAAATGTCAGGTGTAAACGTTCAACTCTAACACAGCACAAAAAATGAATTGTCAACCATCTTTAAAAGGGAGAATCAAACACAGAAAAGTTTTTTTTCTGAATGTTTGCGTATTTACACTCTAATGTTGTTCTTTTTTGTGTGTCTCCAGAACAGCTCATGCCAGAACAAAAAGCGAGGCTGCAGAACAGGCCGCCATCTCCGCTGTGCACGACTCTGAAATCGCCAGGGCAGTTGCCAGGGAACTCTCCCCCAACTTTTACCAACCAGGTAACATTTAGAGATCAAGCATTCACAGACAAAAAAAATCCTGCAGAATCATTTCAATAGTAACATGTTATTGAAGAAACACTAGTTAGGTCAGGTCTTTTCCTGAAACTTCTTTTAGATAAATTTGACTTAGCATTTGATAATTTGGGCAAGCAAATTTGCTTTTAGAACAGTTTTTAATCACCTTTGATGTTTATTTAAATTTAAATTAACTTAAACTCTTTACTCTGGATATATTCAAGGACTCATTTAAATAGATCCACATTTAAATATTTCCATTAAACTGTTTTGTTTTTGTCTTGTCAAAGCCACATATTTGAAGGGATTGGGTAGCACGTTGCACCATGGGTAACGTGTATAAAGAATGTTGTATGAACTGCTTTAGAGCTGTTTGCTCAGGCTGCATCACAATCAGCACCGAGCTTGCTTTGGCTGCGCAGAGTCACAGAGATTTGTGTTACCGCTTTGGTTCAGAAGACAAGATACTGAAGATGGTTTGTTGGATCACAATGGAGGACTGTGTTTGTGGTCGCACAAAGCAAAGAATGCCGAAAGGAAGCTACTGTTTTCTGAATGGAGGCTCTTTTCACACTCAAATGAATTTATCTTCCTTTACAAAAGGATTATTTGGGTTTTTTATGTATTTTATTGCTTAATTTTTGGACTTTCTTGATGTTGCACATGGATCACTTTGGTTTATTTTAGATCAGTCTGTCCTTTGGTGCACAATGCAAACCTCACGAGTTTGCATTTGATTTAAAAAGGTTAAATTAAACAATCAGTTTGAAATAATATCAGTCCAGTTTGATCCTAATTCTAATTTCCGACTCTGATTGTTTGAAAATATGGCAATAAAGCATATCAAATTTTCACTTTCGTCATTTGTCGTAATATATTTAGGCCAGTGAGTAAGCAACCCTGAAACATTGCCAAAAGGCACCATAAAACAGCGAGTGACAAACAGATTAAGAATGGGACCCATTCAAGCGTGCCCCTCACTAAGCCTCAGAAATGGCCAGTCGAGTCCAGAGACATCTTGCTGCTTGTTTGTGTTGTGGAAAACCGTGGTCATGCTTGGCAAGCTGGGTGATCTGCCGGCCCACAAGTCTGTGGGGGAGAGTGTCCTTGCCTTATAAGTCAGATCATGAATGGAGAGACGGCCAATGTCATAATAATGTGCCGGACAGAATGACGTCTGAGCCAAAACATTCCAACGTTCGGTTGCGTAAAGCTGTCTTTCGGACAGACAGGCACCTGCGAACGGCCAGAAGCATTAAATGGTGACATGTTCGGAAACCAGATTTTTAAATGTTCATTATCTTAAGTTTTCCAGTTTGCAAATAAATTATTTATATCTGATGTTTTAAATCTAAACTAGTCAAATCAAGAGATTTAATTGTTGCCGTCTAAAAAAATCCTCTCGGATCACAAATAGATATTTAAGGAATGTTGTTGTTGTAATTAGCATTTCAGACTCATAGCAGATTATCACTAAGATTGGGAGTGTGTGCTTCAAAAGGGAAGAGTGGGTCAGAGCGAACAGGACCCTGACCTTTCTGATCGATTCACAAACAGAACCCTGGAGGGGGAGCGGTGCGCAGGGCGTGGCCTGTGGCGTGACGTTAATTGGGCTATATTTGGTGCCAATGTGTGCTCACTGGGGGCCAATGGAGACATAGCTGAAATCCTTATGCACTGACAGGACCTCGCTCCAGCAGCACTCACAGAGCAGCTGTCCCTTCCTTCAGCCGGCCGCCGGACAGGGCTGGGAGAAGCAGGGAGGGGGGCGGGTTTAGGGATCCTGCAGCGCTCTTTCCGACCCAGTCAAGGTGCACTTGAACCAGGTGGAGCAAAAATTAACACAAAAAAAATGACAGCAAGAACCTGTCAGAGCTAAAGACGCAGACATGAGCAGGTGTTGCTGTTTATTCTGAGCAGCAGGTGTGGTGTAAGATTTCATTTTTCCTTCAGTAATGTGGAAACCTTTTATTGACTTCCTAGAAATATTTTAATGAAATATTTCCTTTTTCCAGAACGAAAAAAATATTTTCCATGTAAAGAATCCCAAAACTCTGTCTGGCATGTGCCCACATGCAAACAAATGAGACAGTGATTCCATTCCCCCCTGTAGCCACCCACATTAGTCCATTTACGTATGAGGGCCCCAAATGTATATATCTGCCTGTGTGTGACTGTGAGGAAGTGAGAAAGCAGCAGTAGTGAAGGCAATCTGGCCAAACAATAACAACTCCCCATGACCATCTGACAGTGTGAGTGGGAGGATGAAAGAGGGAGAAAAAAAATCGAAAAACCTACTAATTGAGTCATGAATCTCAACTATAACAGGACGTTCAAAAGAGACAGTAATCCACTGAGCAAAGTATTGCACAAATGTAGCAATAATAGAGGAAAAGGACTGAAAAAATTGAAGTGTAGCTACTTAAATTCCCACTTGGGCCTGAGGGTTTAATGGCAGATCTGTAATCATAATTATTAAAAAATGAAAAAAAGATGCTTCGGTCTTTAAAAGTGATTTTTTTTTCAGCTATAACAACAAAATTAGCACAATAATAGCTATTTTTCTTGTAAAACCACTTGTCTAGATTGTCAAAATAATCTATTTTTCTTGTCTTTTAACTATCAATATGCCAGAGTTGTATTTCACTTTTCTTCATTTCACTTTTGTCTGGACTGACTCTACAAAGTGACTTGAGACTTGCAAACTTTTGAAATCTTTTTTCTTTCTTTGCAGGCATTTCTGTCAAAGTTCTGACAGATGTATCCAATGTTTTCTCTGGCTTTGAAAATGGGTTAAAGGACATCAAAAAATGAGAAAAAGAAAGCTAAAGTCTCAGTTTTTTTTTGTCTCTGCTTTCTTTCAAAAGAAGAAAAATATGACATTTGACTTCTCAGACTGAACGACAACAATGAAGATAAAAAGATAATCTTATGCTTTATTATTTTTTTAATCCTTTAAAAACACACTGTCTTAAAAAGATAATTGAATGAACACAAAAAGAGTAACATTTTAGGATTTGTATTTTCAACTTTTTCCTTCTTTCCTTGTTAATTTTCTGCCAGAATGTTATATTTGTTATCAGAATAAACTGTCTAATTCATTAAATTAAACAGCTGATACATTTATGATCATAAACCATAATTTATTGCTTTGGTTTACAGGTTATAACTGCAAAATATTTATATTATCAAAGTTTTTCAGAAGAAACAAAGATATTTTTTAGATCTTCTCTTTATCAGCTGAACTTCCTCTTAATGCTTCTCAATATTTTAACTCAGATTGAATCATTTCTTTGCAAAATCCCAATCTAGAATTTTCTCTTCCTCCTTTCTTATCCGTAGAAAAGTTTTAACTGAGCATGTGCAGATAATTAGATTTACTACCCCTCACTTGTTTGCAAACTTTTGTTCAACAGACTTAATTCACTGGTAATAAGAGAGTTCAAATGTGTTATCATGAATCTATTATGCAAAGTTCCTTCATTTAAGGTCAAAATGAAAGAACTCATTTGGAGAATGAGCTTATTACAAAATAAAAGCCAAAGGAATATCCTCAAATTCAATTAGCCAAAAAAAAGTAAAAACAATGATAAAACCTTGGCTTTAAAGACTCGTGACTTTTCAGCAGCTCAAGCTTGTAAAGCTTTCATTAAATACATACAATCAAATCCAAAAATTAAATCATTCAAAAGTAAAAAAAAAACAAAACAATTTTATCTAGGAGAAAATAAACAATATTTAGATCCAGGAAGTTGCATTAAAGTACAGTTTAATTGAAGCATTTTGTAATGTTTGACCAGCATTAAAGATCTTTCACTATTCATTCTGCAACATCTTCAATTGAATATTCACTATGACAAATATAAAAAAGGCAGCCCTGTTTGGCAACAGTTTCCTTTTATTCCTTTACCCCGGATAATGAATTCTCTATAAATCTTACGCTGATCTTCTCTTGGTGGATGGCAGCAACAGATGTGACTACAGTGCGAAATATACTCCTTTCTAGTCGTGCATCTACTCACACACACACATACACAGAAGAAGAAGAAGAAGCTTCTCTGTGGCTACTGCTGCTCATCTCTTGTATTAAGGTCAGAAAGAGTTAGTCTGGATCGTGAGCATCCAGTCTGTTGTGTTTTGTGTGTGATTGTGTAAGAGTGTGTATGTTTAGCTAAGGATGCACTCGAGCAGAAAATGGAACGTGGATTAACATAAAAAAGAACTAGCAACCTGCAGATTAACTAAAAAAAAACAAAAAAAAAGCAAAACGTGCTATCTAATAATTTCAGAGACAACAGTGATTTTGTAAATGCATTACACGGATTAGCCGTTTTTTTAGCGTCAAACTAAAAAGGACTGTTTATCCATAAAATGGGAAAACATGAGTCATGTTTGTTATGTCTGCGTTGTCATGGCTTATATCATGGCCCACTTTCTCTTTAGAAGTCTGCAGACTTTGATCAGCGCTGGCCACTTGGGTACCTGCAGATCTTTCAAGACACAGTTATACTAAGCATAGACTGACAAATCATTGAAGATGCAGTAGCTCCTTTATTCTGTTAATGCACCTGTTGTTAGCATTTTATCCAGCTTTTAGGAAGGAAAAACTGTATTTAGAATCTGTCTCCTGCTTGTTAAATTATGTGCTTTAAAGGTTTTATATTATAGACACGAATACACATGAAATACTGTAATAAATGCAGATATAGTGGCTATATGAAAAGATAAAATGTTGAATCTCTAAAATTCACAGCTAGATTTTCTGGATTATTAATTTTTCTTATACAAATAAATATATATATATATAAATAAAAAATAAAGCCAGTTTTTATTTAAAAAATTAATAACTCAATGAAAGGTAATTACATACATTACTTTGATTTACTAAAATACAAAACCATCAGAGATCTTTTAATGTTCTAATTAACTAATTTAGTGTGTATCTTTATTTATTTTTACACCAAAAAAGAAATTTACATCAATTATTTTACATATTTTAGAATATGCTTTCTCACGAGCTGTGATTTTAACTGGAAATGTTTTATTTGTGTCATTCAGTATTTTCTTTTTTAAGAAACTAAATAAGGTAAATACAAATCCTTATTTGATAAAAAATATTTTAATGAAAAGATTAGAGCTGAACCAAATAAATGTCTTTTTCAGTTTCCCAAAGGTAATTAAACAATTGTTAGCTTGAAAGCAGTTTATTAATATGGCCAATAATTTCTAGACAATGGCCTCACTTTAAATGTTAATGAATATTACTAAGTATGTTAATAAACCTTATTTGGCTTATTGTGCTGATAAATGTCTTACTAACACTATAAACACGTTAATAATGTTCGTTAATGTGTTGATAAAACTTGTTAAGTCATTTTATTTTATTACCAAAAAAATTAAATACAAAATCCCAGGACTGGTGTGTAAAAGCAGTTTTCAAAAGTACCAGAATTTCAGGTGAGGGTGAAGTCAGGGGTCATTTAAATACCCGGAACCATTTAGAAAATGATTGGAACTTATTACAGGAATCTGTTCCCAAACAGAGGGATCTTAGTCGGGCCCGCCCCTGGAGTCCTAACTCTTATTGAGCTGTGGTGTGAAATTAGGCTTTGCAGATACGTTAATTCCTGCAAATATTTAGACGTCTCTTTGTAGTGGGTCGTACTGGCTGTGTAGTTAAGAAACAAACTGGGAATGTGATGCAGCAGATAAATACCGGGAGGCTTAAGAGTTCTGAGGCCTCACAGAGTCTATAATAAAGTCATTTATGTTGAATTTGATCAGAATTAACCTAATTTTGACTCTTTTTAAAAAATATAATTTAAATAAGAGGGCAGGAAATTTGATAATTCTCTGGTCAAAATTTTAAATTGTGAGTTAAAAAATAAAAGCAAAAATGAAAAATAATAGGGTATTATTTTTTAGTAGCACTATTGTTTCTCAGCTTGGAGGCCTGACTGGAATGACGATTCAAAGTGAAATGAGGCAATTCTCCTGTTTTATTGATGTGTGTTTTCTCCTTTTTCCTCCTCAGGACCTGATTACATAAAACAACAGTTTAAAGAGCCTGTGGAGATTAAGGAGGTCCCTGTTGAAAAGAAGGAGAACTCCCCGAAGGATTCTCCTCACTTTTACCGTAAAGGCACCACTCCGCCCGTCTCTCCCGTGGCCAGCCCTGAAGCCACTCCTCCCCCCTCGCCTGACTCCAGCAAGAAACAGAGCCAGATCGCCAACAGCGTTAGCCGCAAGGTCAGCAAAGAAGAGAAACCTTCCCGTAAGACCAGTAAAGAAGAGAAAGCGATTCACAAGACCAGCAAGGAGGAGCGATCCAGCACAAAGCCGAGTAAAGAAGAAAGACTGATCGTCAGCGATGGCCCTAAAAGTTCTCTCAGCCCCACCGAAGCTCCGCCTAAACCCGCTAAAGTCCACCAGCCTCTCCCATCACCGGCATCCCCTCCACAGCCTCCTACGGTACCGGTGAACGGCCAGCTCCACAGCGAGTACCACAGCTACTATGTCAAGGCTCCTAGTAGGGTCCCGCCGCCCCCCGAACCGGAGGACGTAGAGGAAGAGCCCAGTGCTTTGGCTCTGGCTCGGATGCCCCCTAAGTCATTCAGCACGCCTGTGCCCACTCCCAAACCGGCCTCCATACGAGACACCAAAAGCGAGCCAAAACTCAGGAAGCAGGATTCACTTAAGCCAAAGAGCCTAGCAGACACAAAGAAAGCTAGTATGGAAGTTTCAGAAGCCGCAGAAGAAACAGTAAGTTTTCAGACCAAAATTCTCTAACCCGGAGGGGACATTTATTCATATTAATAATCTTCTATTTGAGTAAAAATGCATGTGACCCCATGAAGTGTGAGGTTTAAGATCCCACTTAGCCACAGGGTTATTTGCCCCAATAAACTCACAGGGTTTGGTTACAGCTTGTTAGCCAAAAGTAATGAAACTCAATATTACTTTTACTCTGTTACTTCACTCTGGTGTCAAAGCATACTTAGAGATTAAATTCCTTTCATTGCAGTTTTATTTTCTCAAATTCTGCATTAAAAGAGAGCCAAAAATACAAAAAATGAACAAAAGTGTTGGACAGATTCTGTCCTCTCTGTTGTATCAGTAAAGATGTGTCCAGTTTCAGAAGCTGCACCGTCTGAAGTGTGAATCTGAAGTGTGATTACATCACGGCACTGCAACTAAAGCTGACTAGATTCAAAGAATGCTTAAATGTAGTTAACAAATACAAATATTCAGGGGCTGTAATAAAATTTCCCCTCCCAAAAGGAGGATATAACCCCAGATTTGGCATGAAGCAGCATTAAAATAATTCTACTGAAAGGGTGACCAAACAGGGAAGTTTGACACTGACTCCGCCCACAACCGAAATTTGAAAATCCACTCAGAGGGGTGGGGTTGGGGAAAAGACTGTTCACATTATTGGAGCTGCAGATCACGAAAGGACTTAAATAATTTGACCAATCACAAAATTCAAATGTAACACTTCAATTTAACCTGTAGGGGGCAGCAAACAGTTTTTAAACCATATTTTCAAAAAGGCTATTTTAATATGTCAAAAATTTGGTAATGGCCAACAGACAGCCCTTTTAATGCCCCATTTATAGAGGTCAACACCCAAAAAAAGTTGATTTAGGGTTTGGTTACCCTTAAAATGATTTATGCTTGCTTTGAAGCTACTTTAGAAAACTACATGTTTTGTCAGAACATGTAACTTTTCAATTGTTGATTTGCTACTTTTATCCTTCAGAATCTACTGGAATTACGTTGATCGTGTTAAAAAGTAAAAAATTACAGTAAATCAAAGAAGGGTTCAAATTAATTTTGTGTGGTTTCATGTCCCATTATGTGATCCTGTGGCGATCTGTCCAAAGTGTTTCTTTGAAAAATGAATATTCCAGAATACAACAGGAATAGATACTAAATAAGATGCAAGTTACGCTTTTTTTGCCTTAATCCTTTTTTTGTTATAATATCTGTTTCCTTTTTTTTTTTTTACAGGGTCCTAATTCTATCCTAGTTGCTATGGTAATGCTGTTGAATATCGGCCTTGCAATTATATTTGTCCATTTTCTGACATGATGATGTTGTGTCTCAGGTAAGTTGTAAAAAAGTACAAATCTAAAAGTATGATGTCCGGATTGGATGATCCTGATTGTTTTCTGTTGCAGTGAAATCATGGCAACTGGACGAGTTGCATCGCTGGCCTTGAAAAGTGAAAATGGCGCCAGTGAGACACGGGGACGGCTGGAGGTGTTTAGGACTCAGCATGACACCAAAGAGAGTAAAGAGGAAGGCGTCGCTAAAACCAATCTGTCCTCAGCCTTCTTTTTAAGGGTCTGCCCTGTGAATTCATACTCCTTTGGTTTCTGCTGAAGGCGAAGCGAAAAGGCGTGTCTAGTGAGATATAAAAAAGAATAAAAATAAAGGTTTTCAAATGCAATCAAACATACTCAGTCTTGGAAAAAAAAAAAAAAAAAGAAGAAGAAGAAGTTATTGAAACCCACACTATGCTGATCCAAGCACAGGTCTCAGTTGCCCACTCTGCCTTGGCAGAGATAGCAGTGGGCTGACGGACCTCGCTGCTGGAAGAGTGTGGAGATGCACTTTTAGATGACGGGAGCAAACAGCTGCCTTTCTATTTTGCCATGTGACGTTTTGATGGGGAGATGTGAGCCCAGCCCTCAGGGTGGTCGACGGGTAGTAGAGGAGGGGGCGCCGGGGGTTCAGGTGGAGATGTTATCCGGGGGTTCGTGCCCCTCTTGAAAGAGGAAACTGGGGACGGCCGTTTCCAGCAGTCAGTGCTCGCACGGTCACTACCCAGTCTTACTTTGTCGAGCGAAACATCACTGCAGCTTTCTCAAAGCTCCGTCCATTGCAATCCAGGATACACTGCTTTGACACACTCCCCGTGCATGGTACAGATTTTTTTGTTTGTTGTTCCGCTGTAACTTTTTGTTCATTATTGTTCTCTGAATGTTGGTTACTTGCAGCCGTGTGCTTGTAGAAATCTCTCGACAGGATTAGTGAATAAAAATATCCCTTTTTTTTCTTTTTTGGGGGGAATTTCGCTACAACAGAGATGTAGTTTGACATTACATGTTATTAAAGTGCAATATGTTTTTCCTTTCAAAGAATTTCAATATATTTTGACAATTCATAAATTCAGATGTCTGATTATGCATTCATATCAGGCACTGTGATAAAGATTAATAAAAAAAAGATAGCTTTTTAAGAGAGAAATTTTTTATGTTATTTATGAAAGTTATTTAAGAAGTCCACACCTTTTTTGCTTGAATTTTCTCACACTATTCTTTGGTTTCACTGTCACTACACGACCAAGATGCAAAAACTGCAGTCCACACAGCTGCTGGAGTAAACCCAGGGGCACTTGCATGAATACGAGACTGGATCTAGTGGACGGTGAAAGTTTATTCAGGTTGAGACCATGGGAAATGTGGCTCCAGGGAGTGGGAGACATGCCTTTTAGAAGTCTTTAACAGTGCTACTGTTTACCTCAAAAAGATGAGGAAAGTGGGGGAGAGGGCGGGGAAGAGATGCCATCCTTGTCTTAAATCTGTTGTGTGGGGGATATTCTGTTGTCATCAGCTGCATTCTGCTTCGCCTCATCTGCTTAGAGCTTTCGTTGCAATTATGGCATGAGTTTCTTTGATTTTCATAGTGGTTATTTATACGCTGGACATTTATCGTCACCTTTACCAGGATGAATTATTTATTCATTGTACAACTGTAGGTGGACATCACTCATGACAAAAAAAGGGCTTGAATACGTCTAGGTTTTCTTTGCCGCCAATTTGTTTTTGAAAGTTTGCTTGATTATATTGTGATTGAGATGAGCAGCGCTTCAAATTTCAACACTTTTTCAGTCAGATTGCTAACAAACTGACCGTGAAACTACTGGAAACACTAAATTTTACTCACTATATTGTATAGATGATAATAATTATGGGGGAAGACTGGTGTTTAAGAAGGATTAACAGAATGGTCTAGAAGGTGGGATATTTTTTTGAAATGCAACATTGCATGTTGGAGATATTTATATATAGATTATTATATACTATTTGTATGGATTTTTACAGAGCACAATCCAGAATCTGGTATGAGTAGGTATTTTTCTAACAATTTGCACACCTGTATTTTGACAATGAATATAACTTGTTTGTAATTGGTAATGTAATGCACATATAACATTGTTTGACAGTTAAAAAAAAAGGTTTATTTCTAATTGGTCATACTGTATGTACCATTTGGGGACATGGAAGGCAGATGTACTTATTTGAAGATTATTGGACATATTTAGAAACTGTGGGAGAATTTTGATATTTCAAGGCTCATTTTACCCCAATGATTTGTGCAAAGTCTTTGGAGATGAAGTTATGTGTTTAAAAATAAAGATATTTTGCCTTGTTAAAGAGATTTGTGTGTGTTTCTTTTTTCACTTAAACCATTTTTGTCCACTAGTTTTCGTAATAATGGATTTTTTTTACATATGGATTGAAATTGATCCTTCTATTTCAGATGCTATTACTGGGGTGGGTAGTTGTATTACCTGCATTAATGTTTTATTTTTCTTGTTGTTCAGGTGACTCCCCACAGGTGGCGAACTACAAATAAATTCAGGCACAGAAAATTATTCTGCATTCATGTGGTGTTTGAAGATTTTATCTTTTTTCAATTTTCATGCGTCAGTCATTTTTCCAATTCTTCCAACACCACATGAAAGCAGCATTTCCTTGAGTTTTTCCCTCATCAACCTATCGGTGACAAAATGGTACTAAAATGGCAACAAAAACCCCACAATGTTGAAATAAAATTCCAAAATGTTGTGTTTTAAAGTCATTTTCAATCAACTTTAAGCTATATTTTTGTCCAGCTATTTCTTTCTTTTACGAGGTGAATTACTAAAACATGCCGGGAATCTACTCCTCCTGTCGGATTTTAGAACCCAAGTAAGAAAGTTTCCCCACCCCTGTGAGAATATATATTTTTTTGTTGTTGGAGACAGTAACACAACTCCAAACCATGCCCGACTCATCCCTTTGTCTATTTAAAGTAGGACATTCTGAATTAATCAAACGTATTAATCTAAACAGACATATTTAGAAAAATTGAACCAGGAACTACCTTTTTTTAGTAAAGTTGAGGGTCTGCTCAGAAACATGAGTAAAGGTTAGAATTGTAAGTTTCATTAAATTAAATAAAAATTTGACTTCATTTCTTTGTCTCTGCAAGACGTTGACCATCATATCACTATGTAATTACTTTAGTAGAAACCACCTGGAGTCCCATTTCAGTCCACTTTGGATCCCATTAAGATTTAGCTAACCTTTTAACATGAATCAATTCCGGAGCTTGCCCTTTTCGGACTAATTTTACATTCTACACTGGAAAAGGACATGAGACTCTTACACAAAAAAAAAAAAAATCAAAATTTTACTCCATGCCTTTTAAAGTACCACTCCAATCATCTTTTGGTCGATTTTCAAACCATTCCCAGTAGTAATAATTACGATTATGCCATTTTTAGCCAACATTTTTAAGCTTTTGTTTTCTAGGACATAGTTTCTGAGCAGTTTGCCTCTCATTTGTGAGCCTACCCCCACTTCCCGTCACCAATCTGTTTACATGTTCTCCTGCTAGCTTAAAGCTCCTACCAATCCCAACCTAACAAAAATGATGAGCAATATTGGAGTTATCCAAAAATACAGTTTGAAAAGAAATACTCAGAAGTTGAGTTTTAATTCTATTTTTCTTTATATATGTCCTCCATCATCAGAAAAATACAACAAGAACAAGTTAAAAACACATTGAAGTGGGTTTTTAAAATCCATTCTTTATAGCCTTTGATAACGATGGTTGCTCAAAATCTTATTGGATTTGGGATTGGAAAAAAAAAACAACGTGAGAAAACACAAATGCAGCAAACAGAACAAAAAAATACTGTTGAATTAAAACCTTCCCCTCTCCGCTGCTCCTATGTTTTAGATTCTTTCATTTATCTTCAAACAAACTGTGGCATCGTATTAACCTTCTCATAATGAGATCCTGTGGGGCAAAACCAGAGAGGAAATAAAGCAACCCTGCTGCCGTGCTGTGGCGTGAAGATATTTTCAAACTCTAAGATAAATCTGTACTGTTATTACTGCTGATTGACTTATAGTCTTTCAAACTCACGCTATCTACTAAAAGCTTTAGATGATTTCAAAAGTTGTTCCTGGAATCTGTTGGGTTGTTCTCCTAATTTGGGGAGCTACAGTGTGATAGCACTTAAAACCTCTGTGTCAGGCTGAAATTGTCAATAATAGTATAGGATGTCTCTGTTACTGTAATCGGTTGCTATTTTCATCTTGAACAGCGAGCTGAACGAGATTTGGTTGCACCAGTCATCTTGGACAAATATAAACCAGAGACGGTGAAGTATTATGACACCTTCTTTGCACGGCAATCAAGGAACTGCTGTGACAGCTACAGGTCTGAGCTGGAGGCGATTTTAGCATAAATATGTATTTCACTCAGAGGGAATTTACCACCAACTGAACCAGGAGTGCGACCACAGATCAGCAGCTTTTCAGGTTCATGATATTTAATTTTTGACTCAATTTGAGCATCACAGTTTTCCACCTGATGGGGCTCCTCTTTTTACAGCCACAAAAAGAGATTTTCTTAAGGAAAATGACACTTACATTGATGTGATCAAAGGATTCCCAAACACCTTAATAGCTGTAGTCACCTTTTTTCACTGGAAGACATTCATTTTTGTTTGTCTAACAGGAAAATAGAATTTATAAATTAGTTCATCTACAATATTACGGCAGACACGATAGTTTAAAAGTTAAATAACAGTCATAATTGGTTTATTTAGTCAAATATATATTAAATTAATTGGTTTTATGTTTTTTTCTATTTGCATCAATAGTATAAATATCCAGTAGAAGCCTATAGGTGACTTATTTTTTTATTCCTAAAATATCTTAGAAGTTTGTTTGATTTATTTAACCCCTTGATACCTTAATTAATTTTCATCAATGAAAAAAAGAAAAAGAAAATTCACTTGCTTTTGTTTTTTAAGTTGAAAAATGTACTTTTGGAAGTGGTGCATATTTACATCAATATATCACGATATTAATGGGTTTATGTATGAAAACATTTTTGTTGATCTATTCAGTTCGATGTATTTTGCTACGGACTAAACCAGCAAAATATTCTAATAAGAAGTATGATTTTTGTGCACATAATGACTAACTTTTAGCTGCTCAAAAATTGCAAAGCTGACTAGAAAAACAAAGTTTGGATGCTAAAGTGAAAACATGAGTTTATTTTTAAGTTCTTAGGAACTGAGCTTCCCTTCTGCCTAAAACACAACCCTGCTGTACTTCTAAAATTGGCTTAAGACTGCAAAGCAGTGGAGGGGATATCAGTGGCTAGCGTTTTTCAAAACTGTTGCTAAGATATTAGTATCGAGTAGATCCCTGCCTCATTCCTGGCATAGATAGCTTAGCATAGCATCAAATCATCTGTTACACAAACAGAAACGAATGTGCTCTATAAAACTATAAACCTGTCAGTCTGTCATTTAAATCAAAGAACTACCTCATTGTTTGAACAGGCGGTGCTGTGTTGGCCTGTCATAAACTGAGAGCATGTTTGTTCCCACATGCAGCTTTGTGTACACAACAAAACCCTCATGATTCTAACAAGGTTATCTGTGTCCTGTTTGCTCAGCGACATGTGGGATATGGAGAAGCTTTTTTACTATTGGGGAGTGTTTGCTGAGTCTGTTTAGTTCAAACATACGGTGTAATGCAAGAGCCTCAAGCTACTGAAAGTTAATGATCGTCATTTCCACTTAACTGCCTGTAAAGGCTTTCATCATGAGTCAAACAGAGACTGAATCTCAGCAAAATATGACTCCTGGTCTGACGTGATCTTTTATTCTGTCCTTGTTTGCAGGCTATGAGTAAATGACTCGACTGTCATTGTGGTTTCCAAACATTGCAAGGACTGTTTCCACTAATGATAACCCTAAATTGAAAAGCTGAAAAAAATAAATATATATTTTTTTCTATCAATACTGAGCATGTAATTGTTCTATTTTTTACAATAGCCATAAGTTAGAATATTTAACTACATTTATTTTCCTTATATTGCAACATGTACGAATTCAGTAAACTATTGTGCTTTTTTACCCTAATTTTCATTTTTTTAATCATTATTTATCATTATTTTGTTGGTGTGCTTTGCTTGCTTTGCTTTTGGCCATTGAAAAGGTAAATTTAAAAAAATAAAATCCTGTTTTGGATGAAATCTGTTTCCTTAAAGGAAAATTAAATGAAAAATATTATCCTTAAACATACCTGTAATTATATAAAACTAAAGATACCAATTTGTCAAGAACTTCAATGTATGTATTGGCAAAAAGATTTATCAATATTAAATAGATATACGTGATAAAATGCCACTAAATACTTCTCTGAGCAAAAACAGACTTCTTTTAATCTTTTAAGCAACATCTGTTTCTCTGGATTTTGTTGCATGTGTTTTATAGCACAATAAAAATGTGTTTTATAGTCAGGAAAATTTGGTTTGCTTAACTTCTATCTGCAGACATGCTCAATAATTTAAAAATATATATGGTAAATGCTGTTGTCAACAACTCCATAAGATTACACCTATAATGCACCTATGAATTAGGGGTTGGATTATATAAATTTTCTTTTTTCCGCTCCCTTTTTAGCAAATAATCAAAAATATAAACATTTGCTTGTTTGCTTGTTTGTTTTTGCTTGGATTGTCTGAAATAAATCATTTCCAATGCGTAAAAGCCTTGACGTAAGTCTACTCTGACTTTAACAGATTTTTTTAAAACATTTTTTATGTAAATATAGTTACAAAATCATGAAGTAGTTCCTTCAGTTGCTGCTTAAAAGGGATGCTAACAAATAAAACACAAAAAATACAAAAAAAATTTATCTGTGTTACTATTTGCAAATAATGGCATCTCAAAGCAAATCTACTCTAAAATGGTTTTCCCGTTTTTCCCTTCAGCAGGAAACATGAGACTCAGACCAGTATGATTCCAGGACACTGTAATTCCTGCAGGCCAAACGGACCCGCAGATTTATAGTGACAAGCCTTTCCCTGTTGTCAGACATAAAACGCTGCAGGACATCGCTCCTCCACTTCTCCATATCATGACCCATGAAAATAAATGTTCTGACCTGGTTTCATTCAGAGCTTTTTTTTTTTTAAACAAAGCATTGTCATTATATGAATCTATAGGCTGATGGATTCAGGGATGAGAACAACAAATAAAAATGGCTGAATCACACCAGTGATGCTGAAAATGCAAAGAAATCTAAAAAAATGTCTACTTAATAATGCACTCCTAAAACACAAACATTTCTTGGGCACAAAGAGGAAATACTCTCACTACTCATTACTTCTAATAGGAGATACTGTGATAAGTGAAAGCTTAGAGTTGAGGTTTCAGAAGGTTTGTTGATGTTTCCAAGCACAACAAGAGTCTTTGCCTGTGTTTTGTATGTGTTAAGGAAGCCCTTTACTGAGGGCCCACAGCAGCCTTCCCAAAAATAGAGCTGAGAGCAGCTGCAGCCGGGTGGGTAGTATCAGAAAGACATCAAAGCTCGCCGCCATCCGCCTGTTCTGATCATAAGTACTAATGGTGTAATGGGGGACTGGAAGGTCAGTGATTGTTTTTGGGAAAACTTTCAAACTCTTTACAAAGCTAAACGTTTGAATGACAGACAAAAAGCAAAGCATCTGAACGTAAGATACACTAATATCTGTGGTTGAACAGAGTAAAGAAGACTTTTATTGTCTTGGAAAATAAATTATTTTAACGGAACGAGAATTGAGTGAAAACCCCCACGAGAGGACATCACCTCAGTGAATTGCATTGCCTCTGAGAGCACCTCTGGGTCAAATGGCAAAATTTACAGGCATGCACAGTATTCTACTCTAAGTGTAAGGCTCAGATACCTCTGCATCCATTTGGAAGCCTCAGATTTCAACAGTCAACACTTTTCCTCCCTGAAAGAACTGCACAGGGGATCAGGGCAAAGTCACATTCCAAACCTGAACATAACAACGAAATGGGCCCAGTTTTCAGCTGTTTTTGATTTGAGAAAAACTGCATCTTCCTTGTCTCATGTTGGCATAAGTAGGAAAGCACAAGATGGACTTATGAAAAGTAACTCTGTTAGTTTACCTCATGGGGCTATGAAACACTCCCCAGTGGCATAGTAACAGTTGTGAAAGCATGAACTTTCTATAATACAGATAATGAAAATGTGCTGAACCAGAGGATTTACACTTAGTGGCCCTTGAGGAATGTGTAAGAGTTCAGGGTACATGCCTCTTCTGATGAATTCAGATTTATGGCCCGGCAAAATGTCTCTGTCATGTCTTCTGAGCACCTGCTGCAGCTCATCACAGTGAGAAAAGGGAGCAAGAAGAGCAATATTAAACTCACACGCCCCCTATCGGTATAACTGTAGAATCGCAAGTGAGTCGAGATTTAGAGTTGTTTTTAAATTCACAAATTTAAAAAAAAGATAGATATGAAATAATATCTACGTGAAACAAATATTACTTTAAATGTTACAAACACGGCGCAACATTGTTTTGTTTTGCAGACATTACATTTGTTTTGTGCATTTTCTTAGCTGTTGTCGATATATCTGACTGATAGATAGATAATTTTACAAATATTAAGATTAATAAATTATGGGGGGAAATATAAATTAACTATATAGTTAATTTGTTTTTTTTTAATCCGCAGAAAAGAAATGATTTATGATGGGACACTTTCTGTCTGAAAGCAACACGGTAAGGGGAACATTTTTACTGCGGACCAGTGTGCCAACAAATTAATTCCGGGTAGCTAGACTTAAGTGGCTAACTTTAGCTGTGTCTCCGTCTGACGTCTAAGCAGTGGTAAGAAACTTTAATGTAACATAAATCATGTTTGTGTTATTTTTTGTAGTTGTTCTAGTTGTTTAGTTGTTGTTTTAAACAGATAGTGAGTGATTAGAAGAAAATATCATGTTTCGATAAGGGGTTAGCTTACTAGCTACCGCAGCTAACGCGAACTCGCCTAAAACAAACATATATTTAATACTCCTAACATTTATTTAAATACAGGACACTAAGTGTCTAATACGTTAAACACTACTTAATTCCATATTCCAACACATGTTTTGCTCTTTTATTTGTTTAGCTGAGAGGGAGCGCAGTACAGTGACTATCAAAAATCCTTCTCTTAAATAAAGGCCTAGATCGAAGTAGCTTCTCAGTGTTGCATGCTTCTCAAACCAGCTAAAGCCAGTGCTGTACTATTTATTTGGAATATCTAACTATGTTTTTTTTTTTATCTTTAGGATCCACGGAGTCCCGGAAAAAGATGGGTATGAATGTTAAAATGATTCTCAAGTCGCATAACTATTTTAAAAAAATCTAAATCACAAACTTGCTCTTTTTTTTTAATTATTGACTTTTTAAAATAGTTAATCGGAAATTTGCTTTACACGTATTTATTACAGTCCTTTTATGTTCTGTGCTACACAGACAGCGAGGAAAGAACCTATGGTGGCTGTGAAGGGCCAGATGCCATGTACGTGAAGCTGATCTCTTCAGATGGCCATGAATTCATAGTGAAGAGAGAACATGCCTTGACATCTGGTACCATCAAAGCTATGTTAAGTGGACCTGGTAAGAGTTACAAAAAAACAAGAGCTTTCCTTATATTTCGAAGAAATATTTAATGAAATTTATTGAGATGCAAAAGATGGGCATCAAATTTTAAAGGATAGTAAAACTTAAGTCCTCAAGACTGGTGTCCTGATTTTATAGATACCCCTGCCCTAACTTCTACTGATTGTCTGGATGGGGTTTGTTTTTACAAAATGAGAATGAAACCCTTGAGAAGTTTAAAGCAGTAGTCTAAAACAGGTGATCTGTTCAAATGTTTCATGTAAAAAAATGTTCAATTTCAAAAATTATACTATAAATTAATGTGTAACTACTGTTCAGTTCTTGGATTTGGCAGCTAAAAATGTACTGAACTAACCTTATTTAAGATTCAGACTTACTTTTTTCAAACCATTTTTTGATGCAGCCTGTACTTTGCATTTTCCTACATTTCATGTACTTGTTTTGCAGTAGTAAGTGCACTGTTTGTAGTCCTAATTTATAGTAAAAGTTTAATAAGGTGACAAATCTATTGCCTGCTGCAATAATTTAACTAAAGACAACAGTTGTGTCAAATTCTGCTAAAGTATTGCTCCCATTTGTTTTACTTGTTTGGCTATTGCTGTTTTTTAAATGGGTCAAGGAAAAAAGCTTGACATAGGGGGAATTTTTCATTTTTTAGGAATTTGTTTGCAATTTGGTTGAAAATCTTTCAAACTACCACTGGAGCTGATATTTTTTTTCTCTAGCTTTTTTTCTTTTTAATTGTTTTTTTTAATTGTTTTTAAACTTTTTGTTTTTTAGAAAGAGTATAAATAGTTGATATTGTGCAAAAATCCCTGCTTTAAGATTCAACACCATTGCTTAGACCTACACTATAAAGGACTGCAAAAGCATCTTGAATTTAGTTCTACAGAAATAACTGCTGAGATATGATTCTTTAGTGTGTGGTACCTGCAACTCCTTAATTTTTGAATGCTATGTATTTATAAATTTTTTGCCAACAGGCCAAAGCCCATTAATAGGAAAATGCATACACTTAAACCACAAAAAATGATCTACAAAAATAATTTTTGTTGTTTGCCTTTTAACTAGAAAATGTATTTAGCTCTAAAAATAATGATGCCATAATGCATGAGTTTACAAGTGTCTTAATAAATAAATCAGTTAGTGTTAATAGTTTGCATTTGAGAATGAGGAGTTGCATTTTATCAAAAATCTACCATATTACCAGATTTTATATTTTAACTGTTTTTCTTTTCTGCGACAATTTACTTTCAGGACAATTTGCTGAGAATGAAACCAATGAAGTGAACTTCAGAGAGATTCCGTCTCATGTTCTGTCTAAGGTCTGCATGTATTTCACCTACAAGGTCCGTTACACCAACAGCTCTACAGAAATCCCTGAATTCCCCATCGCTCCGGAGATCGCACTGGAACTGCTCATGGCTGCAAACTTTTTGGATTGTTAAAAGTTACAAATAATATGTAAAAGCTTAAAAACATTTTTAGCTTTTTTTGGAAGAGTATTTAATTTGTTTTTCATCTACCACACACAACACGTGTTTTGTTTTTGTTGCTTCATACTTTGTCTTATAATTTTGATTTGTGTTTATGAAAAAAAGTCATTTTAAATGGTATTGAACATAGCAGGCCAAAAACATGGTAACTGCTCCTGCAGAAAACTCTTTCCTCACCTTCTACTTCAATCTTAATAAAGATTTATTTGGTGAGCACTTTATTTCTGTTGTGTGACTTCATTTGCACCAAATATTTTTGAAGTGTTGCATGTACCATTACAATGTATTTTTAGGCATGATTAATGTAAAAAGAAACACAAAAATAGCTATTTTTCAAACTACTTTCACTTAAGCTAAAATAAAAGCTGCAGTTAAAAAAAAAAAGATAATTTGGCAATAGTTTCTATGTTTATCCTAATTAAAACATTTCCTGAAAAGATATTGCTGAATATAAGTGATTAAGACACTTTACTCCATTTTATTCATACTAAAAAGCAATTTAATGCAGCCAGAATAAAGCATGATTTGTGATATATTATAAAAGTGGAAAGTCTTAAGCATGCAAACATATTCATGCTTCAAACTATTAATACTTTTTGCAGACATGCTTAAGTCATCTTTTTATACCTTCACATTATTTCCTTGTAGTCAAGACTAGTCAAATCTTTAAAATAAGGGTTTAGGTTTTTGTTTTTTCGCTAATCTTAAATAATAGATTTGGAACATTTGAGGGTTTTTTTTCTTTTGAAGGTGGATGATTTGTAACTTAAATGTTTTTTCCATTGTAGATTATTTTAATAATGAGCAAATTTGACTATTCTCTGAATTATTTACACAAACTTGTATCATGTGACTTCAACTGA
>NC_050531.1:10868831-10891049 GCF_002922805.2 Oryzias melastigma | reverse complement strand
AAAGAAAATAGAGTCTTATGTGCCTTTAAAGATGTCATTCTTAGCAAAGAAAGAGCGAAGTGGGATTGGGTGTTGGCTCTGACGGTGCACGTTGTTGGTGCGAAGGCTTTTCTTCTGTCAAAACAACTCAGGTCACGTGACTCCCTGACGTAGCGTTCTCCACTCTGCGCTGATGCAGAGGGGGTTTCCATCATGGCGTCGATGCAGGTAAGAGTACAAATGACAGCGAGCGTAAATTAATAATTTACCCTAAAAGTCTTTTGATTATTCTCAGCAGTTTGTGTGTCACTTCGTTTAAATGTATTTATTGCTTCAACTAGGTAGTTACATGGAGGAAAAAGTGGCGTAATTGTCTTTTTTAACTCGTCAGGTTAGCGCTGGGTCTATGCTAGCAACACAAGCAGTCCATCATCAGCAGCAACGGCCAGAGCTAGTGTAGAACCGTCAACAAAAAACACAATTCGATGCACGACAGAGGCTGTTTAGCATTGAATACGTAAATTAAAATCTAGGAGCTGGAATATCGGGATAAGAAAAGTCATTGTGAATTCGCGTGAGCTGCTCTTTGCTCGACATTCACCGTGGTAGCTAACGAGACGGTGCGCAGATTGAGTAGCACGTTACTGCTGAACAGGTGTACTGGTTTCACATGATTGCCGTGCAGAACGTGAGGTGCTTTTGTCTCAAATTCTAATATAAGAGACATGACGGTCTAATAAAAGTCGCTTCCCTTTAAACTGTATCTTGACTGATTCGGTTTGTTGCGTATTTGTAACAGCCATCTCTCTCACGTTTCGATTAAAGGGACAGAATATTTCCCTGTTGTTGAAAAACAGGGAAACGGAAATTAATTTTTATTTAAATGCACACTTGAACTCATGTAGCTGAATTTTGTAATGTTTGAGAAAAATTAAAATAGTCTCTTTCATAATTTATGCCCCTTTTTTGGTTGTTCTTCCGAATATAAAGTGTTATTTCCCCTTTTCTGCACTTCCACCTTCATCCAAAGATTCCAGTCATCTAAGAGGACCCAAAATTGTGTGTATTATATTTGACTTTGCTACAAACATCTTCTCCCTAACAGGGTACCACAGTGGGAGTTATTGAGCATGTGAAAGTACAAAATCCAAAATAAAAGTCCTTAAAAAATAAACTTTTTTAAAGATACTTTAAGTGTTTTTTTTTCCTTGTAGAAAGCATGGCGTTTAAAAACTATTTTGCCTCAACAATTTCTTGGTTGGAAAATATTTAATTAAAATGCAACACAATGTGTACGGGTCCATTATCTAATTTGTGTGAGATTTTTTTTCATAATTTTGTTGTTACTTTTTTAAAATAAAGTTTTTATTGGTTGAATTTTGGATGTTTACTCTGGATTTGCTCATAAATATTCATATTAATCTGTAACAAAAACGTTTTTTTCCTTGCGAACCTCAGTATTTTATCAAATATTGTGAGTTGACTTTAGTATTACTGCATATTTGATTGTGGTGCAAACATATGTATATATTTTCCTTTCAACAGAAAAGGCTACAGAAGGAATTGTTAGCCCTGCAAAATGATCCACCCCCAGGAATGACCCTCAACGAGAAAAGTGTACAAAACACCATCACACAGTAAGTATAATAACTTCACGTGGATATGGGATTGCTTAATAGGAATCCGAAATTTGAGTAGTTTGTGAAATACTCAGTTTCTATTAGAAGGTTGATGACTGCTAACACAGTGGAGGTCGGTGGGGCACACTGTGGTAAGGCTAAACCGGAGCAGGGACAGGGGGAATGGGGTCATCCTTGTAACTTGCAGCTCTGGCCCTTCAGTAGAGAGTCTCTAATGTTGAGTGTCGCAATTCATCCTTATAAAATATTTAATGATTGGCATTCATTCTGGGCCTATATAATAATTAACAGGGGTTGCATAGCTACTGTCTGAGGGCTTTCCCTTGAGGCCCTAAGAATGTTATTGCAGAATGTTTTTCAGCTTTCTAGAGAGAAAAAGTTAATTTTTAAGATGTTTTTAGTGAACTACTTTCAGATGGTACATTACATTCGTAAATAAGTTACTCCTCTTTCATCTAGGGATTAAAACTGTTATCACAAGAAGGCAGATTTTACAGTTTTATCATTTACTATTACTCCTACCAGTTTTTATTATGACATCTTCCTTATAAAACAGGCGCGTGGATGTGAATGAATGCTTGGTGTGTTTGACAACTGTCCCGACCAGTTCAGCTGCCTTCCACTGTCCCTTTGCGTCACAGGTTTTGGGTTTGCACGGGTGTGTATTTTGTGAGATTGAAAGACATAAGATAGAAGGTTATAGTGATTTATAACAACAAGGTGGGGTTTCTTATTTATTTATAGTCTTGTGTTTCCAATAGGTCAATGACTCCATCCATCAGGTTGAACAGGTTGTATATAGCTGTTTATGAGAATGTTGCTGCACGGCTTTTTGACAGCATGTTGACAGTTTAGTCATTTTTGTTTGTATTACGTATTGCTTGTTAGATTATTTGAGTTTACTAGAAAATGTCTCTTAGTAAAGAGGATGTACCTGTAGGCTTGTAGTTGGAGTTACTTTTTAAATCAGGAATGAGGAAGTGCCATCTGTTTACCTCTCCTCAAAGGTTTCTCAAATGTCAAATCTGGAAGGAAATGAAGGTTTTAAATTTATTTTGTTACTGGATTATGTCTGGTTCATTTCATGTGTCCTTTACAGCAATACTACCTACCTTCCTCATATTGAATACTTTTGAAACCAGAATGAGGTCTTTTGATGACCTGGACTTGACTTAATTCAATATAGTAAAGCTAAAAAATCCAGAAATTGATGTCAAGTTTTATCTATTTTGCTAGCAATAAACCCATGTCAGAGATTGCTCCTTGTACTTTTTTGAGTTCTTTCTGCCAGTAAATTTCCACTATTTGGTCTCTACTGGACCCTAATATTTAGCTTCTTGGTCAAACTATATTTATCTTCTGTCTTGGAAGCTAAAACAAAAAATGTAGTGCACATACGGATTGTTTCTCCTCTCCCTGACTCTGCTGTTATCTGAGCAAGATTACATTTTTGCCATCTCAGTCACCAAGCTTCATGGCTCAGCTTTTTAAGGCTAAATAGATTTTGTCCTCTTGTTCAGTGGAGGATCGCGTTATCAAAAAGTGCTCTCACAACCCAGCAGAGCACTGAATGTCACCGGAATGAGTCAGATTAAAAAGCTTTGGTTTTACACTTCATACAGAATTGGCAGCTCCTGTTGTGTGACTCTTGTGATGGTAATGAGAAATTACATTAAACTCGTCTCGGCTTAAAATGATGAAAGAAAATGTCAAGATCAAAATGAATTCATGTATTTAATTAAAAAAATGCATTTAGCTATTTTAAATGTTGTCTAACTCCACTGTATTTAATAGATGAATTGAAAAGATATTGTATTTATTTTGTTTTTATGTTAAAGAGAGAGTTAGTTATCACTGCTGCTTGTTCTCAGTTTAGTTGGAAGATGTTTTTGTGGTCACAAATTATTTTAGCCCCTTTATCATTGTGGCGTCACTGCCACCATTGTTCTGGCAGTCTGATGCTGAAGGACAGGAGATACTGCAGAAAGTGACCCGCAGCCGGATATCAGCTGTGATCCTGGCTTCTGTATCCCATAGATCCCTGTTACATATCTGGGTACATGAGACTGCTTTGTAAAAAAAGAGTGTCATAGATAAAAGGGAGTGTGTTGCCCTAGAAATCTGAAGTGAAGGTGAAGAAAAACGGTGAACTCCTGGGTTTTTTCCATCACATGGTGGAGAGCAGACAGGCTACACGTGATACAAGAGGCAGTTCGGGAGAAAAAGACTCTGCTTGATCTCTGTCCAGTATGTTTTTTTTAATTGTTTACAAATGATGGAGTTTAACCCACGATAAAGAGCTTCCCTAAAGTATGGGATGTGTGTGGCTGTCTTAAATAATCCTCCTTTTGGTTTGCATGTCATAAAGCAGAACAGATAAATATGAAACCACTAGTCACTCTTTACTGGCAGAAAGTTTTTCTCTGGATTAAATTTAGCATCTTTGATTAAATGTGTTATATAATTCTTTCTATTGTATAAATAAAACATTTATTTATTTATTCTTATTTAAGTCTATCATTTAATTCTTTGTTTATTCAAGAAGTGACAAATTGTGTTTAGATGCCGTTTGGAGTGAAATCTTGTGCATGGTGTTGTGACAAAAAAAAAAAAAAAAACTGAAACACCTTGCTTAGTAATTATTTATTCAATTTAAAGAAATTCACTAAAACAACATTTTTGATCATGTTTCTTTATTTTCAATTGTGTTTCTTTGCTGAATTACTATTAGCAAGTTGTAAAAATAAAATCCCAATAAAATCAAATAATCTATTCAAGTTGTAAAATTTATTTTTTAATTGTTATTGACTGTAAATTTTTTGTAATTGTCTCAATAGTCTCATGTGTGTTCATAACTTTCTGCTTCATGAATACCTGTTAATTTAACATCTTTTGATTTTGCATTCTAGCTATAAAAACAAACCATTTTAAAACTTCTGTCTAGTGGATCAACATTTTTGCTCCGCACTCGTCTTTCCCGCTGTCACCACTAGTGAACTGCCTATTTTAGCTGCTGCTGTTGTTTATGGAAACCTACTGAGCATTCCTTTCCTTTATCTATTGCTTTATTGTTTCTACAATGGGGATGGAAAGCAAGTCTGGAGACATTCTGACCATATTTTTATTTTAATCGCTTCACAGATTGGATGGCTTGCTATTCCTGCTTTTATTTAATAAAATTCAGCTTTTATATTTGTCCTGTGCTTGTCTTTTAGGTGGATTGTAGATATGGAAGGAGCGCCCGGCACCCTGTACGAAGGAGAGAAGTTTCAGCTACTTTTCAAATTTAGTGGTCGATATCCTTTTGATTCACCTCAGGTAAGCATGAAATGACTCAAATGGGAGACTTTCTAAAGCAGCTCCTCCTGTGATTTGATCATAAATCAGGTTAAATACAAGTGGTTTTAAGAACTAGCAGCTCAACTGAGTGTTTATGTTTTAATGAACTATTTGAGTTGCTGTTTTCTAATGAAATGAAAATAATGTGATAAAGAAAAAGTAATAAACTGCTTCCTCTCCATGGTTCATAAGGGTTCTGCAAATCTATGTAAATTTGGGGAAAAAATGACTTTCTTTGAGGTTAAACTTGTGTATGGAGTGGCTTTTTTGATGATTTACATCTCACACTCAGTTGGTGTAGAAACAGTGGACCCCTAATTCACTAACAGACTCCAGTGCTGAAGCTGAAACACTTTTTGTTATGCTTGTCAAGTTCTTGACCGTCTAAAAATCCCAAATTTAGAAATATGACTTAACCGAACAGCTAAGCCA
Organism: Oryzias melastigma; assembly: GCF_002922805.2. NCBI lineage: Eukaryota > Metazoa > Chordata > Actinopteri > Beloniformes > Adrianichthyidae > Oryzias > Oryzias melastigma. The sequence continues at coordinate 10,885,659 of NC_050531.1, read as the reverse complement.
CAACTCCATTAAACTGGAAGGCCAGACTGTCAAAGGTCAGGCAGGTCAATACTGTTCGATGCGTTTGTGCTCAGTTGCATCAACATAATCAAGATCAGAGAATATGTCTCCTGCTTTCTAGAACTCTCCCCAACATCAAATGTTGTCATGGTAGTAAAAGGCTTATAAAACTTCATTGATGCATCATCTTTTAATGTTATTTAATCTACTTGATGTTAGACTCTAAGGAAATCAAGTTACCTTTTACTTAGGTGACTTCTGGAGATGTTCACAATTTTTATTTTCTACCAAGGCTTAGTGTTCAGCTTTGTTGCACTGTTTAACCTGTTCTTTATAACTTTCATCTTGACATTTTATGAAATCTCCAAATTTTTTGACATTTTGTTTGTTAAGATTTCAGTTTTCTGAATAGCTTTATGTTTTTGTAATCAATCAATCTTAGGGATGTCCTTTTTTTATCTGGCAAATATTTGTAACTCTTCAAATCTTCTGCCTCGTGTTTTGCACTTTGTGGGTAAAGAAATATTTTAAAATCTGAATTATAAGGTCATTGATTAACTTTTTACAAATCAGTGTTGTGTGAAAAGGCTAAAGTACAGTCTTCATATAGCTAATCAATAGTACAAAACAAAGAGATGTGCTAATTTTTAGCTGCTTAAACCATAATGTAAAACCGAGTCGAAGCATATTTTTCTGTATTTTTTGATTACCCTTACTGACTTTCACGTGAATGTCTGACCTCTTGATCTCATTCTCAATTATGTTTCTCCAGAAAGTATTTTTAATAACAATTTTTTTAAAGTAATATAAGAAAAATATCTTTTCCCTCTTAAAACAAGCAGTTTACTTGTTTCATGAACAGACCGTTGATTCAGTATCTCTGAGTTCATGTGTTTTTCCATCTTTTGTAATATCGATTTCCTCTGTGCAGGTGATGTTCACGGGAGAGAATATACCCGTTCATCCGCATGTGTATAGCAACGGTCACATCTGTTTATCCATTCTGACAGAAGACTGGTCACCAGCGCTCTCAGTGCAATCTGTTTGTCTTAGCATTATCAGCATGTTGTCCAGCTGCAAAGAAAAGGTAAGTGGCTGAACGCAGACGTTCCTGCTGTTCCTGTTCTTCACCTTTTGAGATTTTTTTTTTATCTTTGGCAGAGACGACCGCCAGATAATTCCTTTTATGTAAGAACGTGTAACAAAAATCCAAAGAAAACAAAATGGTGGTATCATGGTGAGTATTTAGTCACTAATTTGAACTTTTATGATGAAAAAGTGTTTTTTAAATAATTCTGATGTTTTCTTTATTGTATTTTCCTCCCGCAGATGATACATGCTAATGTACAAACTTTCTATTAATGGTAGAAGACGCAGCCCTACTGACCTACATGAAGCACTTTTTAATCCTTCAGTCTTTGAACTCTGACTTGTGACTGGAACAATGGAAACCATTCGCAGGAGGCTCTTGACTGCCTTTTTTTTCCTGTGGACGGTCGGCTGCATGTTTTAGTTGGCTGTAACATAGAAAGTGGAAGTAAATGAACATTCGGATGCACCCACAAAGTATGGTTTGTGGTGAAACAGCCACAATGCAGCGAGCAGGAAAGGAGGATTTGTGGTGAGATAATTATAATTCCTGTTTTAAGATTATTGTTACTTTTTTTTTTGTTTGTATTTAGGTGCATTTTAGGGTTTTGTGTTGTGCAATAATAACTGATGGATGCATGCTTGGGCCTACAAAGACAAAAATCCAAATCCAGTCATCATCTTGAAGGAGTCTAACCATCAAAACCCCAAGAAAATGCATCATCCGTTTAGTTTTTTTTTTTTTTCTTTCTCTATCATTGTTATTATTATGCACTGTGAATTGATTTAGTTTTAAAGAACCTGTGCACATTTATTCCCCCATCTTGCAGGATGTACTGTAAGAAGTCCTCCACTTATTTATCAGGTTCAAGGGTTTTAGTTGATGGTCACTAACTCAAGAGTACAAATAGCTTCCAACTCGACCTTGTGCAGTTCTTCCTGCTGTTGTCGGTACAGATGGAAATAAGAGATTTATTAGATCTTAAGTTATTTTATGACCTCACTGTACATCTCCACTCGAGGTTCGTCAGTAGTCCAGCCTTCAAGATGTGCAGCAGCCTCTCTTCCGTTAAAAGAATGTCCGTAGGAGAACATTGTTGCATGATTCTTTTTTTTTTTTTTTTATTTGTACAATACTTTTTTTTAAATACATGCTTTAATTTTTCCTCTAAACTATTTGATTTTAAGTGTATATTTTTTGTATTCTTGTTTTGCCCTTAGCTGATGCTTTGAATGGGGGATTGTAGTGAACATTGAGGGTTCTTGTTTTTTTTTTCCTAATTGAAATCCTCATTTGATCTCCAGTGCAGCAATGAATGATGAAATGAGACTTTGTTGGAGCTGTACAGATGAGGCATTTGTGATATTTTTTTTCCCCCTCCTGGTCAGAGTTGTGGCTCAGGTACTTTTTCAATAAAGAGATCTCCTCTTAAAAAAAAAAAAAAAAAAAACTATCATATATTTTGAATTAAACTATATTTGCACCAAAAGAGACTGTTATGCTGTAAACTTATAACATGTCTGAAACTCTTGTATGTTTTAGAACTATTGGATGATGTGAAAAGGGTTGGCAGAAGATACATTTACTTCACAGCTGAGGGATGAGAGGAGTGCTTATTTTACTGAAAATGAGTTAACATCTTTAGCTACTTTTTCGCTGCAAACAGTCAGCAACAAACTCGTATGTTCAAAGTAGTGGTACAATAGGGGTGCATGCAGTTTTGATATTCTGATTTTGTCTCTAGACTTTCCAGAAAGTAGATGATTCGTTAGACGGGTATTACAACACTCCCAACCAGAGGATTTGGTCAATTCAGGCTGTAAGCACTCCATTCCTGAAGTAAATGTTTATCACCATCCAGTTGGGGATACTTGAATTTTCCTTTTTTTTTTGGTATTTATGCGACTTACTTTTTTTCTCCCAGCGCCTAGCGTACTTCCTTGATTGAACTGGAGTGAATGTGACTATAATCTTTATTGTGCAAGCAGTTAAAACAGCACACAGTTGTTTTAGAAATGATATTGATAACTTAAAGACGCTCTATTTAAATTTCTCTCTTTGCTTTACTGCAGTGGATTTTGTCCGATGTGTAAATGCAGTCATAAGAGCATTGGTGCAAAATGCAGTAGATCAGAGGACATCTTCATACGTTGGGAGTGATTTATGTTACAAGGGTTTGGATGCGATTTCTTTGTTATTTTTTAAAAACACTGCTGACCCCCCCTTCCTTTTTTATTTTTACTTTTTGTTTTCAATGTGGGTTTGGACTCTTAGCTTGCAGGCTCTTATGAGTGAAAAACACTAATGAGGGTGAGTTATTTATATTTAAAATGTTATTTTGGGATGTGCAAGCTCCATGTAATAGGTGCCTGTTCATTTTCATAATCAATAAAAGCAAAGATTCACTTTTATTCAACATTTGGTTTGCACCAAAAGGTGACTGTGTCTTTTGTGTCTTCTGTATTTTTTCTGTTTTTTTTATGGAATTGAATTAAAATGAGATAATATATCATATTAATTTACAACTTTAATCACATTTCTCAAACATCTATATTCCTAACAATTATCTTGAGAGGAGATCTGATGCTTTTTTTGTAATTCTGGGAAGATGCATAAAAAAAAGTACCACAAAAGGACTTCTTGGATTGTTTGTCTGTCCTTGAGCTTTGGGTTGCACCCATCAAAACTCCAAACGATCAAATCATAATTCTTTTGTACATTACTGTATATTTACAAAAAAGTCATTCGTTTCTTGTTGGAAATTCGAAGTTATTTAAATTATGTTTTATCTTTTAATACTCTAAGAGAAGCTTGACATTTCCTACAACTTAAAATGTTAATATAAACATAATTTCCCAGTGATGTGCTGTATTTATTTCAAAATTAAAAATGTTTCAGTTTATTAATTTTTTTACTTTTATAGTTTAAGAAAATTCATTTAAATTGCTGATGTGTATATTAAATATCTGAAATGCCACAATACCTTGGAAAAACTAAACAAGTGGCGCCCTCTCGTGGTTGTTTTTAATATTACGCCAACGTTTAACAGTGAATTAATGTATTACATACCCATAATAATAATCATGTGAGTAAATAATGGTTCATCTAGACAGATGTGGCTGATTTATTGCTTGAAGTTAGGTAACATAATTTCCCACCTTTTTTGTATGCCTGTTCAAATTTGGGGAATTAAATATAAAATACTGCCAGTCTGGAAATATAATTTTAAAATAAAATCTAGCATTGCACCATTTGGGTAAATTGCAAAAGAAATTCTGAGTATTGTAAATACTTAAAAAATACCAGAACGCTTTTAAATCAGAAAAAATATTTTGCAGCCTCGAAGAAGCAAACTAGGACTAAACCATTTTCAACACCGCGGGGAGGTCCGATTCATTCAGCATTTGCTACACTCAAACTCCCTTTAAATTTCTATAACTTTTTATTTTTCTAATCGTAATCGACTTAAAAACACAAAAATACATACAATAAACATAAATGTCAAGTTAGATATTTTGCTTAAAATAATACGTATTTGGTATTTCCATCATTGACAATTAATATGGTGTGTTCCCCTCTTTCCATCCAGTTCTCTTTAGTGTTTGCCAATGTTGGAGGTGTAACTGGGGTCTGGCCCTGGACAAAGGTAAAAGAAATACCCCTAAATGTTTGTCCTGTCGTGCTAGGATGGTCTAGTAGTCATTAGTCACACTATTACCAGCCCGTGTGGAGTTAGCGTGGGCTAAAACGTTCCAGACTTTCGTGGAAAAAGGGGTAGTACGGAGATGCTAGCAAGAGGGGTGTTCGGCCGACCAGCCATGATGAGCCTCAACCGGCTAATCAAGCGCAACCGGGGGAGGATGGATGGAAAATATCCATCGGGGGAAAACAAAACAACACCTTCACGATAGCTTGTGAACGGACCCGTCCCGTGAATGTGAATTTGGGGGCTGACATGCGCAGAAAACAGTGTTTTTTTTTGCTGGTATTGTTAGCTTCCTGCTAAAGCTGGACACAGTCGAAGCTGAGATGTTGGGTCGAGAGGATCTGCAGCTCGATCCCAACGGTTCTGCACCTCATATGTACATCAACTTTACATTTTTGAGCTGTCAAAGGTTGCTTTTCAAAACGAGTTATCCTGATAATGCGTTAGAAAATATGACATATCCTGTGGATACTCAAGATGCACCATCACATGGGTCTTCGCTTGTTTATAATACGTATATAATAATATTTCTAGCACATATAATGCATATATTTGATTAGTTCTTAAAAGATTAATGCATTGCAATGTACAGTGGCTTGTTGGGAATATTTTCCCCCACAAAAAATGTATTTTGGTATATTAACTTTCAAAATAAAAGCAAATTCAAGCTGTTTAGTATAATTTGCTCAAAAAATGTATGGATGTAATAAAAAACACAACTTATTGGAATTTAAGAATTTAAAGTCCTAGTGTTAATGTTGACAAACTTTTAAAATCATCTTTTAACTTTGTTTGTCAATGAAAATAGCATAACACACCAATCCTGGTAATGTGAAAATAAATGCATTCATTTAATTCTATTTAGACAATCCCAGCTTTGGTTGAACTATATAGAATATTCAATTTACATCACTTTAAGATACGTTTATCTGTTTTGTAGATTATCTCAGATTTTAATCTGGTGCTTTAATACTATTAGACAAAATGTTTTTAATGCATAATTTTCTGGAATTAATAGAAAAATCCTCTGAACACCATTATTAGCTTTTTGCTGCTTTCTTTGACAGTCTGTGATTTATATAATTATTGTAGCTAGCTATATCTATGTTGTTATTGTTTGACTGAGACACATTAATCCAGAGGTCTTGCGTTTTTCTTAGATGTGTCTCTCTCTCTCTCAAAAAAAAAAGTTGTTCAACTAAAAAATAACTGATATTTTCTGCTTGAAAGATGAGCAACTTTCTTTCCTTTGCTATCGAGTGATATATACCCATCATTCTTTGGAATAATTTGTATGTCCCTGATGTGATTGCTTAATATTAGAATGAACATGTGAATATTTTCAGGTGCTACCAACAAAAAATCACGTTAATTTTCTTCTCAAAGACCAGAATTATCTGTCTAAATTCTCCCAGATACCAGTCTAATCCTTTTCTTTGTACCCAAAATATATATATATATACATTGAACATAATTTGGCTGGTTTGGTCTCTATTTGTCTTTCTCAGACTTTCACTTTTTTCTCGAGAAAGTAGCTGCAGTAACATGAGTAAAGCACCTTCAAATAAAGGTCCATTGTCTGGATGTATTAGCTCTCTTTGGATCAGAGAGCGAGATAAGCTTAGAGCTTCTCCGTTTGGAGTCTGCCTTTCAGACTTGCTGCACAAAATCTGTCAAATCACAGTAAGGAGATTAAAATAGTTAGTAAAAAAAAGTTTTGTACATTTGTAGATGTCTATCGAATTAAGAAGTTACAGATATACTTTTTATGTTACATTTTTTTGTTTTGATTGACCACTGTGCCAAGTTCATGCATTTATGATGAAATGCTGTTGTCCTGCTACAGGAATAGAGCATGGCTCAAGTGAAAGTACAGACCACAGCGCCCCTGGCTGGTCCTGGCCTTTCCGCCGGAGTCACCCCGGCGGCCATGGCCAGTCCAGGATCCCTGGGTCTGCAGCCCTCTGTCAACGGCACAGGCCCGGCTCCAGCACCCGCCTGCCCTGCTCCTGCAGTCGGATATGGGGACGCTCCTGTGTCCGTCACACCACCAGGTATATTGAAACCTGTCAGCTGCTCATTTTTAATGCCCCCCATTACACGTTATCGCTTAAACAAATGGGTTGGCTCAACATTGTATTGTATTCTATTGTTTTTTTTTCTTTTAATAAGGCCCGCCCCAGGAAAACATGGCAAACCCTAAAGAGAAAACTCCAATGTGTTTGGTGAATGAGTTAGCCCGTTTCAATAGGATCCAGCCACAGTACAAGCTCCTTAACGAGAGAGGTCCTGCACATGCCAAGGTGAGGAGTTAGGTCGTTTATCCTAATATGAAAAAAAGTTTTGATGATCACTAAATTCAAACAGATATTGTCATTTATGTGTGCTTTTATCCTGAACACACAAAACTTATGTCTGTTGTGTGTTTTTTGTTTAATAGTCTTGTGGCTAAAAGCTTTTCCCTCTTGGTTTATTTACTGCAGATCTTCACAGTGCAGCTGACTCTTGGGGAGCAGGTATGGGAGGCAGAAGGCACAAGCATAAAAAAGGCTCAACACTCCACTGCTGCCAAAGCCCTGGCTGAGAGTGTCCTTCCCAGGCCCGCACCGCGCTCCCCAAAAGTTGACATCAACAGCAACCCAGGTACTCCAGTCATGTCAGAATTGCCCCAGACAGCTAATAAAGTTTGGAGATTAAAAAAAAAAGGTGTCATAGTATAAATAATCATGAAATAACTGTATTTCCTACAGAACAGAAAAACAAGGACACATCTACTTTACAACTTTCATCGGTTTTGACACAAAACCTTTAAAAATTCCAGTTAGGTTATTGATATGTTTCCAAAAATCTTGTATTGACTAAAAATCAAATAGAAGATGGTGTCAATAGTAGTTTGTAGCTAAATATCTTGTCTCATAAATGAGTAAAAGTTAGGGGTGTGCAACCTTCAGCTCTAAAATGTTGACACTGGGGTCTATTTCTCTCTGATCACACTTCTTTTTTCCAAAGAAAAATACAACACTTTATTCATTTTTTTTAATTTCCATTGTAAATTTAAAAAAGCTATAATTTTTTATTCATGTACAATTTAAGTTCAGTGAACTCATTATGATTCCAGCTTTTGTCATGTTGCATATTCTGCTGGAAGTAGCATCAGAACATGGTACACTGTGGTCATAAAGGGATGGACATGGTCAGAAAGATACTCAGGTAGGTAACCATGTTCAGTTGGTACCATGGGACCCAAAGTGTGCCATGAAAATATCCCCTCACCATTATACCACCAGCAGCCTGAACCATTGATACAAGTTACGATGGATCTATGCTTCCATGTTTTTTTACACCTAATTCAGACCCTATCATCTGAATGTCACAGTAGAAATGGAGACTCATCAGACCATACAATGCAGCAGAACAGAAGAGGATGTGCTTTAAACTTGTTCCAATTAGAAAAGGAGTTTATGGTATTATTCACTTTTTATCTTTTTAGTGTTCCCTCGGCTGTAGTCCAATCAATCTTTGATTGTATGGTTATAAAACACTTTGTTTTTTTACAAAGTTTTTAATATCAAATGACATCAGTGTTACATTTTCTCTTATTTAATTTAAATCTACAGATCCAGAATGCATTTGAGTGTCAAACAGTTGTGCCATTTAACAAGTACCCTTCAAAACAGAGTTCAACAATACAAAAATCACATAAAATGGTCATGAAACTGAAGAGATGTATTTTTATAACTTCTTAATCAGACTTGATTGTTCATCATTACATTAGATTTCTTTGTGCACACAGGCAGTATAACCCCCACAGTGGAGCTGAATGGACTGGCTATGAAGAGAGGGGAACCAGCGATCTACAGACCTTTGGATCCTAAGCCCATGCCCAACTACAGAGCTAACTACAACTTCAGAGGGATGTTTAACCAAAGGTAACCCCTTCAAGCTTTTTAGTGTTTTTACTTGGCTTTTTAGTTTGTTAGTTATGCTGCATTAGTCAGATTAGTAATATGTGTTTTGCTGTTTTATCTGATAAAAAGCGGCTCATCTTTGTGTCTTTTCTTGCTGTCAATTTGCCCTTTTTTGTTTTTGTCATTCAGCCACAGTTGTCCATCCACTTTTTGAGTAGTGGTGCTTAAAGGAATGTTGCTTTAGATTTATGAGGTGACTGCTGTTTAATCTAGGTCTGTTCTATTGGTCTCACTAATGTAAAAGTTGATGGAAATATCACGAGAGTCGAAAAAAATTGAGCAAAATATTGACAAAATGCTTGGAATGCAGAAATTGACTTTTCACGTTGTGCCATCTTTGGTTTTCTCTAAAGGCTTCCAGTACACAAACACATTTAAGATACTGCTTGGATGTAGACGAGTGTGAATGCTTGTTTTTTTTTTTTTGTGACTTCAGGATGCGTTATTATTTGCCCAAGATGCACTCTGTTTTTTGACAGAAGGAATAGGCCCATGCCTCCTCCACACACTGAGCGTCATTGTTGAGTGGGATGATCTACTTATACCTTTACATTTCAGTTTAAATTTCCTACAATTAAGCAAATTGTGCTACAAAAAACACTGTTCACCTCAATTGCTTTGATTAAAAACGTTTTATTCTTGCAGGTTTGTTTGACTAGAGACCATCTCCAGATGGCAGTGTTTCTTCATTTTAGAAGTTTAGACAGTTTGTCCTCCAAAAATAATTAAACACCCATTTTAAAATGACAAAACAATGAATATGTTGGAACTTTTAGGATTTTTAGAGAAAAAAGAAAAGAAAAAATTAAAATGAGTTCTTTTTATTTAGTCAGAAAAGGGCAAAAAAGGTGCATCTAAATATATAAAGATTCAAAACTGAGATTGACTTTCGGTTTAAACTCTCAGCTGTTTTAGACCAAACTTTCTAAAGAAAGTTAACTTTTTTTGGGGGACATTTGTGTCCTCTGCTTTTCCTCAAATGTATTTTTTTATTCCCTTTTTTGTAATGCAAGAAAGTTTTGTACTCATTTTCTAAAAGGAAGCTCATCAACTATAAAACCTAAATAATCGCTCATATGGTAAATAATATTGATTCTGAATGAAGAAACATAAGAGATTGTTGTAAAATGCAGGTGTCCTGCCTGTATTGTTCAGTGACTCAGTGCGGTGTTGGGTAGTCATCAGACAGCGTAGCATCTGGCACACATCTTTTTCTATTTGAACCATGCTGGAACAAACAGGGAGGGGAAGATAAATGTCTTTGAAGGAAAGTGGAAAATCTGTTTTCCAACATCTGTCCGTCAATGTCACAGTGATGGGTTTCTCAGAAGAAGCAGGCAGTATCCCTATGTCATGGTCTATTTTATTTTATTTCACTTTTCAAGGAAACTTGAGAACTGCTGGAGGATGTGTGTGTCTCTAAAAAAGAAAGGACCTTTATCACTCCAAGGTCTTCACAAGGCCTCTTGTCTTTCAGTGTGAAAAAGCCTTGGATTAATGAAAGGAAGTCCTTCTGAATATGACTTCTTTTAATCAGATGACTGACTATGTGGCAGAGTGACAGGCCATATTCACAATCTGTCACCTAAATGATGCTTCAGGGAAGCGAAGGTTTCCAAATACCCATGTCCTTACCTATTATGATGAATAAGAGTGATCCAGAGGCATGTTGATGGAAAATCTGACCATTAAAAGGCCAGTCTGGCTCTGATCCATCAGGGCTTTAATCACCACCAAGAACAGTATTGATTGGTTCAGAAAGTGCCCTGCAGAGGAAAAACTGCAGTATTATGAAATGAGCATTTATCAATGTCTTAATGAATCTTATTTATAGCAAATGACCTGGACATAAATCTTTTCCATCCAAGTGGACGCTTAAATTAGCCATTTGTCTCTGTTGTCGTGAAACGGCGAACACTTCACGGTAATTCCACGAATTTCAGAGCCGCTCTGAAACATCTGCACTGCTTGGGCCTAAATGGTTAGCAAACACGATCACAGAATCAGGAAAATATTAGTGTTATCAAGACATCTGATGACATCAACCGTTTTCACGGACAATCCCAAACCACTTTGTTATCGTTGGAACACCTGATTCCAGTGAGTCATGCAGCCTCCTCAGTTCATTCATGGCATTCCCAGCTTCCCTCCTGCTGATCTCTGAGGGGTGGGGAAGTGGGGGTGCCTACATCCTGCATATTGTTAGAGCTGGAATTTGGATAGGATTTTCCCCACTAAAGCAAAGCAGCCGCCCACCTCCTCTCCCCCGAATTTGGTTATGACGGTACCGTTATGTCAGCTGGAAGAGTAGGAGGCTGAATGACTGAGAGTGCTTTTCTCTGTGACATTTCCTCCTGTGATCATGTTCAGATACTGAGCCGTCCATTACATCTGCCTTTGTAGGGAATGCAGTGGATCACCTGAGTTGTAGAAAAGTTAGTTCCTCCAAGATGCTAAACCGACTTGCCATATAGGCTTGTGTTTAATGTACACTATTTTAGATAAATTACAGAAACATGTGCTTTTTTTTTAAAGACCCACTAGTGTTTTTCTTGTTTTAATATGTTCTTGTTGTATTTAGAACTACAAATGTTGTTGGAAAAAGCTTGAAAGTGTGATGTAGAAGCTACTACAAGATTACTGCTCCGTTCTATTGTGATGCATCCACTTCTAGATGACTAGATCCATATTCTTCCTTGTGCTCGTTTGACTGGGCATTGAGCTCAAAATTGTATTGCTCTCCATTTTTGTTGCACCAGTATTGTTAGGTTGGGGTTGTGAGGGGCTGTAAGCCAGCAGGAGAGCGTGCGAACCGGGTTGGACTTACTACGCACCTACTGCCCTGCCCACAACTCAAAGGCATTTTTTTAATGAGCTACTGCCTCTCTGCAGAAACTATGTCCCAGAAAACCCAGGTTTTTGACTAAAAACAGCATTATCCTAATTGAAAGACCTTTGGTAAGGTTTTAAAAATAGATCCAAAGATATTTGGAGTGGATCTTTAAATGCCCAAACCATTTACTATATGAGAAAATTATTGGACAGCAGCAGGAGTCACTCTCCTCCATTTACAATAACAGAGTCCTTAGGAAAGGAACACAGATCTCCACTGACAGTTCACATACTCTTCATACACATTACCGTCTCTTACCTTCAGGTTGCAGGTTCAGGTCCATTTTATTCAAAGCCAAGAGAGCCACAACCAGCTTCATTCCTACTTCAATTTGCCTGCTAAATAGCTGATGAAATTTGGCTAGAACTGATTGTTGATTTATAGTTTTTAGTGTTTTTGCTGATTTTACTGATTTATTTCTATTTTATGTATTTATGCTGATGAAAGTGTTTTAACAAAGTTCTGCATGTATGAGCCTGTTATGTAAATTGGTATGCAAATTAAGTTCCCAACGGATAAATAAAGTTAATTGATTGATTGATGAACTGGACTTAGCAACCACTCCCTTCTCTCGTCTTAAACAGGAAGTACCCCCTGGTCCCAAAAAGCCAAAATCCCATAGACTTCTTTTGAGTTTAAAGTTAAAGTCCCATTAGTTGTCACGGACCGCAATGTTCTCCGCATTTAACCCATCCCCAGGGGGAGCGGTGAGCTGCAGACACAGCCGCGCTCGGAAACCATTTGGTGGTTTAACCCCCCAATCCAACCCTATAGTACCACGTATCAAGTAGGGAGTCACTAGGTCCCATTTTTAGTCTTTGGTATGACTCGACCCGGATTTGAACACACGACCTTCCAGTCTCAGGGCGAACACTCTCCCACAAGGCCACTGAGCTGAGAAATAAACAGCTATTACTCATTCTATTTGCCAGAAAAAAAACATTCTTTCTCTATTACTGTTTTTAAAATGTTCTTGCTAATCCTAATTTTTATAAAGTTATTTTTTCTTTATTGAAGTTATTCAAGTCATAAACTGGCCAATAACCGCATGTGGAGCCCGCTGGCCCCCACCTTGAACGTTCAAAATTTCTGATTGACAAATTCTTCTAACCCCACTTTAAAGTGGTAGAGGTGTGACAGTAGTTGCCACAGAAACGAAGACTCGACTTGGACTTACTGACTTCCTCTGAGGGCTGCACGGTGGCACAGTGGTTAGCGCTCTTGCCTCACAGCGAGAAGGCCCCGGTTCGAATCCCCGCTGGGACCTTTCTGTGTGGAGTTTGCATGTTCTCCCCGTGCATGCGTGGGTTTTCACCGTGGACTCCGGCTTTCTCCCACCGTCCAAAAACATGCTTCATAGGTTAATTGGTGACTCTAAATTGCCCCTAGGTGTGAATGTGAGAGTGGATGGGTGTGTGATTGAGGCCCTGTGACAGACTGGCGACCTGTCCAGGGTGAACCCCGCCTTCGCCCTTCAGTAGCCTGGTTAGGCTCCGGCACCCCCGCGACCCTGAAAGGGACAAAGCGGTCAGGAAAATGGATGGATGGAATGGACTTCCTCTGACTCCAGATGGCGACTCCTGTATTGTAGAAAAATGGAATTGGCTTCATTTGGTTGGACCTGGAAGTAAGCCGTTTTCTATTGGTGATGTCACACTTGCTCAGTCCAGTTCTCACATGCATCTATCTAATGGTTCAAACTCTGCATTGCAGGGATATACCAGGTGGCCATGTGAGACTCCGTATCTCACCCAAGGCTACTTTAAGTCTGAGACTACATAATTTATGATTTGAAGCAACAACCTTGCCTCTGAAGGTCAATTCCCCTCCACACTGATTTCCAGATGCCCACTTTAAGAAGCATCTGAAAGCTGGAGTTAACATTTTTATGAATTTCATTTTTATCTTACAAATTGAGCTAGTTTTATTTCGAATGTCTAGAACCTCTGAGAAACAACAACTTGCTGTGGAGAAACTCTGGCAGTCTCCTCAGCTTTGATAAGCACTTTTTCTGTGTCTCTGATACGTTTAATTCAACACTTTTGTGTACTTTTCTGTGTCCTGAAGGATGTGGAAGCGATACGACATGCCATAATGATTAATTTTTGTGGATGAAATACTTTTTTTGTTAAATCAGTCCAGCATTTACAAAGCTTTGAAATAGAAAACCTCTAATAAATAACAAGGTTATTAGAATACAGTATTAGAGATGCTTTTCAATTGGTGTTTTTTTTTTGTCACAGACATTTGTAATTGGGCCACCCTGAAGGAGTAAGATTGTCATGTCCTTCTCAGTAAAGATTGTGCATATCATGGCACATCCTCCTTGCACATTTATTTTTCTCTTTTTCAGTCTGGATTTTTTTTCCTTTTTGGTCTTTGTCCTTTTTGAGTTTTATAGTTTCATAAGGACTGAGTTACTGTTCTGTATTTTTTTTATCCACAAGGGCATTCCATAGATAAGACTTTTCTTATTCAACTCATCATCACAGCTGCCCAAAAATGAAAAGAGAAAAAAAGCTGGAAGGCAAAACTTCAGAAGAAAACAGTCTTTACAGACAGTAAAATAAAAATCGCCTCATGTCTCTGTGGATCACCAAACCTGATGCATATATTCAGTACATAAATCATTATAGTTGACATTTCAGAGAAAGGGATAATGTGTCCTAATTGTACAAATGGGTGTAAACACATAAAACAGTGTTTTATTGAAGAGGCGGAGGAGTGGAATACAGCTCCAACATAAACAAATGCCTGGAATGATTTGTGTTTAACAGACTCTGTGACACAAAGTCTTTTTTTTAACCTCCTCTCATCTGAGTGGACTGTTGTGTTTGTGTATGTCTATTAATTCTTCTTACATTTTGAATTCGGACCTTCTAATTTTAAAGTAAAGTAAACAGATTCTGAAACTTACATTTTATTTAAAAATATGTTTTTAAGTTTTTTTATTGTACAAAAAGGGGGCATAAATGCATACATACGCACATATTTATATGTCTTTATATTTGTCTCTGATCATGCATATATCAGTCTTAACCAACTCGGGACATTTGTTTTTAAATTCATGCTATGTCATCACTTCTGGATTGAAATAGAAGTAAAACATTGGAGCAAAGTCAGATCACCAATTAACCACTAGGGGCTTGTATTGCAAAACTTTCTACAGCAATAAACCTACATAGGGCATGTCAAAGTTGGGATGTTTGGTTCTTGTTTTGTCCTCACCAGAGTTTTATTTTCTCGCAAAGTATGCTGCCTTTGGCATATTTGAAAGCTGATCTTTGGATGCAGCTTAAACAAATAAACACTTCTCGCTTCAGAACAAGGATACTAGTTCACTTGCAGTTGATCTGTGGTGTATTTTTTTTTTAGGGTTTATTAAGACTGGACACATTTGTTCGCTAAAGTGAACCAGAGTTCGTTTGCCCAATAATTCATAACAATTTAACAGTCTGAAGATTCAAGCCAACCCTGGTCTCGGACCAGGAACCGCTCTCTGACCCATCTTTTGAGATGGTCTCGGTTCATTTCTAATTGGACTGAGCTCCTCAGTTTCCTCAGTCTGAATAGGTTTGGAATGAAACAACTGAACCATAACAGCCACCGTAGCTGGGCATTATAGGATGTAAACAGAGTAGCGGAGCAACAGTGAGACACAGCAACTATTGAAATTTGTCCAGATGAATTCAGGTTCATTAAAACAACTTTTAACGTGATACACATTGCTTCTTACACTGTTTCTCGACAATGTATATGTCATAAACACTTATCAACATACCTTCTTAGGCATTGCCTTCTCAGGACTGTCTTGCAGCATACTTCCACTGTAACAAAGAACAAAAAGTAAGTGTTCTACCTGACGTTGATACAGATGTTCAAAATTGGTCAGTGAAATGTCATTTGAATTAGTTAACTATCCCAACAGAATTGCAAATCATGAGACCTCCATTATTCCTTCTCTTGTAATTCCTGGCCAATGACTGAAGAGATCCTTAGTCACGAAGTTTTTCTAAGCTTTGGTTCAAAATAGATATGTCTGGTTAACAGCAGTCAGAATATAGACCAACCCCAAGGTTCAGGACTCACTCGGGAGCATATTCAGCAAACTCTGTCAGGATCAACAGACTTCTCTAGTCTGAATACACCCTAGGTCTAATTCACTTTATGCAAACCAAAGAACAGAAGAGAGCCAAATAGAAGAAATGGAGCAAAGGCCATATTTTACCTGTAGGACAGAAATAATTGTAGTGTAATGCTTGAAATGTGTGGATTTAGAAAAAAAAGCCAATACTGCCCACTCTCACCTCACAGCAAGAAGGTTCTTTGATTTTGAATTTTTATGTTCTTGCTTTGCATGTGTTGGTTTTTATTTTGGGTTTTTTGGTATCCTCCCACAGCCCAAAACATGCTTCATAGGTTTATTTATGGTGACCCTAAATTGTCACTAGATGTGAATGAGTGTTTGTTGTTGTGGCCTTGCAACAGACTGGTGACTTTTTACCTTGCCTTTGCCCAACAGTTGCTGGGATAGGCTCCAGCAGCCCTGTGAACCTGAAAGGGATTCAGTGTGTTCATAAAATAGGTGAATGAATAGATAAAAGCCACTAAAACAGGTGGTTCAGGTGGTTGGGTCTATTAAATTCTTCACTTTTATCCTGACAACATCATGTGTGAAAGCAATCCAATTGGTGATGAAAGTTTAAAATTTATCAGGATTTTTCCTGCCCCTTTGAACTTAGTCTATGGGGTACCCAACAGTAAAGTCAACCTAACTTAACCCTCGTGCTCTCTTATGGGGTCCAGATGGCCCCACCCTTATATTGACGTGTGATCCCTCCCATGATAAAGGTGGACAAGATTTTATGTCTGCCACAGACATCAGTGAAGATAAAAAATCTTTGAAAAAAAATTCAGAGCGCTGTCTTGTAGGGTCCAAATGACCTCACTTTAAACATGCCAAGGTCACTATTTGAGACTGGCGTTTAATAGAAACGAGCCCCCGTAAGACCTGGCATCAATTAGAAATCTCCCACAATTAGAAGATATATAGTAGTTTTGTTCCATTGTCAAATTGTTTGCTCTAAAGCAGGGGTCTCAAGCTCAAATCAGCCGGGGGCCGCTGGAGGCGGAGTCTAGTTGAGGCCGGGCCGCATCAGGATTTTCATAAG